>NC_056733.1:686662870-686705370 GCF_019279795.1 Protopterus annectens
TTCGGAGGAGGAATGCAGGATGGAGGGGATATCAGATCCGGGATGGGATCTAAAATCCAAGGAGGATTCACCGAGTGAGACCTTAGGAAGGGGAACCAGATCTGTCGAGGCCAAAACGGAGCAATGAGAATCATTCTGCAACCCACCCGAGAGGCTTTCTGAAGAACTTGGAGCATCAGAGGCAAGGGTGGATAAGCATACAGAAGACCGGGTGGCCAAGCATGCACCAGAGCGTCTCTTGGGGTACCTCCGGGAGGAGGTATCAGAGCGAAAAAAACTGTCGCACTTGGTGTTTGAGGGAGAGGCAAAAAGATCGCATGAAGGGGTTCCCCACCGTGCGAATATGCGTTCCGCTACTTGACAATTGAGAGACCACTCGTAAGGGGTCAGAATGGTGCGACTGAGCTTGTCCGCTAGGATGATGGACCGACCCGGAATGTGCGTTGCTATTAGAAAGCGGTTGGTGGAGATTGCCCATTCCCAAACTCTCATGGCTTCTCGACAAAGAGGGTAAGACCTTGTTCCCCCTTGCTTGTTGATGTACCAGACAACAGACATGTTGTCTGATTGAATCGCAATTGTTCCCAAGGGAAGAAAGTCCTGAAGTGCTAGCAATGCTAAGAGCACTGCTCTCATCTCTAGAACATTGATATGCAGTAAGGTCTCTGAATCGTCCCACGTGCCTTGGACGGTCCGGCCAAAGTGCCCCCACCCGAGGCGGAGGCGTCCGTGGTCACCGTGGCGAGAGGGGAGAAGCACAAAATGGGCGGCCTTTGTGGAGATCCGGGAGTGGAGCCACCACAAGAGGGACCGCTTGCAAGCCTTGCTGATCGCTATGGGATGATGCATGGGAGAGCAAGGTATGACCACTGTACTAAGAGCGTCCACTGTAGAATGCATATTGAGCCTGGCAAGAGGAAGAAGTGCTATAGCCGATGCCATGGACCCTAGAGCCCTCAGGACCAACTCCGGAACAGAACTTGAATGGAGAATGGCCCGCACCTGGAGCTGCAGATTTTGAACTCTGTCCGCAGTGAGGAAGGCTCGTAAACTCCTTGTGTCTAGCCTGGCCCCTATAAAATCTAAGAGCTGTGTGGGCCAGGTTGGATTTCTTTGTATTTATTGTGATGCCCAGAAAAGGAGCAAGATGGAGAAAGGAGTCTCGCGCCAATAAAAGTAGATGCCTTGTTGGGGCGGTAAGAAGCCAGTCGTCCAGGTAGGGAAAGACCTGCACCCCTGAAGCCTCAGGTGGGCCGCTACCACTGCTAATACTTTGGTGAACACCCTGGGGGCTGTGGTGAGACCAAAGGGAAGGACCCGAACTGGTAGTGACTGGCTCCCAGCCGAAGCGGAGAAACCTCCTGGAGCGCCTGTCCATCAGGATGTGGTAGTACGCGTCCTTGAGGTCTATCGAGCACATCCAGTGATTTTCTCCCAGAAGGGGGAGAATAGATTGCAGAGTGACCATTCGGAATTTTTCTTTGGGGACTGCCAGATTCAAGAGAGAGAGGTCTAGGATTGGTCTTAGTTCCCCCGTCTTCTTTGGCACTAAAGACAATCTGGAGTAGAACCCTGATCCGATCTGGTCTGGGGGGTCGGGCTGGATGGCTCTTTTCTTTAGCAGATGGCCAATTTCTGCCAAAGCGGCCTCCCGTTGACCGGGTGGGACATCTGGGAGGGACTTCAACTTTGGAAGGTGAAGGAAAGGGATGCGATATCCTCTGGATATGATTTGGAGAACCCAGCGGTCCGATGTTATGGACTCCCATGCCGCTAGGTGCCCGAACGTCCCCGACTGCCTCCAGAGTGGAGCAGTCGTGCAACCCCTCAGGGTTGCTCCACGGGCCGTTTAGAGGAAGGTTACCTGGACCCGAAGTTTCTTGGAGCCCCTCTGCCTCTAGGGCGGCGTCCTCCTGTCCTCCTCTGCCACGGAAGGACTGGTTGTCCGAGCAGGCTGGGACTGCTGCGACTTCGAACCACATCTTCTTCTGACCCTTTTGGTTCCTAGAGTAGGGCCTCTGGGGTGCAGAGAAGCGGATTCCGACGGCAGACAGCGTCTTCCGTCCTTTCGCTCTGGGTCAGCTCGCGAACGGTTTTGCCAAACAGAGCAGAACCATCAAAGGGGCGCTCGAACGACGCTTTGAAGGGCTCAGAAAAATCGAGTGACGGAGCCAGGCCTGACGCCTAGTGACTAGTCCTGTCCCGCAGCTCTAGCGGCCTTCCGTGCATGGGAGAGTAGCCGCATAGAAGTATTAGTAACTGACCTAAGAGTGGCCATACGGGTGGAGTGCAGAACCCTGTCCTCCTCCGAAATGGACTCGGGGGGGATGCAGCGTATTCTTTAATAAGATCTCGCTGCATCCTAATGACATGTGCCAAGTAGTTCAGCGCCCTTACCGAGAAGGTCGCTGAACTAAACATCCGCTTCCCCAAGCGGTCCATCATCCGAGACTCCTTGCTCGGGGGGTGGACTGAGGGACTCTCCTGAGCCAGTTCCCTCTTGGTGGCCGCCGTCAACATGGCATCTACCGGAGGCCCCTTACTCCAATGGGCCCGGTCGGATGGCGGACTAAGGATCCTATCTGGTCTCTTGGGAATTGGCTCCACGGTGTCCGGTTCCTTCTACGCCCTGGTGGTAATAAGGTCCACCAGGGGGTCGGCAGGGGGGGACACCCAAGAGGTAGACGGGCCCGCTTCAAATGCCTCCAAGAACACAGACTCGTCCGAGGAAAACTTGGGGCAGACCACCCCCCCCCTTATACGGAGCATTTCCATGATGTCTCCAAATGAGACATCCTCGGGGGGTGACTGTGGGGAGCCTTCCCCTTCCTCCAAGTCCGTGTCTTCTGTGAGAGACTCGGGGGAGTCAATGTGCCTCCTTTTGCGATGCTTGCGAGGGACATCCTCTGGGGGCTGTCAGAGGAGTCCTCACAAGCAGCAATTTGTTCCATAGGAGCAACTTGGGGCACAGAAGCGGGCTGTCCCAGGGGCCGGATGGTGGAAGCCTGGCCCAGTGCAGAGGGAGCGGGACGGAGCCGAACAAGTGCCGGGGTCCGGAGACCCTCAACAGAGCCCTCTCCACTACATCAAAGCCAAGGGGAGCCGACCTCACCAAAGGATCCGACAATCGGCTCCCTCGATCCGAAGAGTGGACGGAGCCGGCGCCAAGCCAATCCGAAGGGACAGTGCGCTCCGACACAGACGGCGCCGAAGGAGCACTGATCCCCCCGGATCCGAGGCTCGGATCCAGGCTCCGAGAGGTCGGATCCGACGCACTCGAGGGCAGGGTCGGGTCCGGTACCAGTACTATCGGCGCCGACCCACCCCGCCCGAGCTGCTCGGCTCCAGCTGCTCCGAGCCCGGATAGCGGGTCGGAGAAGGAGCAATAGGCTTAAAAGGGTGTTGAGCTCCCCCCCAGAGGGGGGGGAGGCAAGAGCACTCCCATCTGCATCTGGGCCTGGATGAATCTTCTCATCATCCGGTCCAGATCAGCATCTGAAAGGCTATATGTAGATCTCGACGAGGCTACCGAGGTAGGCCTGGAGTGCCTCCTCGATAGCCTCGACGGAGATCGGGTCTCCTCCTCCTCAGGACCCGGTGAAAAGCACACAGGGGACCGGAGCCAAGAAGGAGGAGACCGAGCCGACAACGGAGCCGGGGGAGAAGCCCGCTTGGCTGGCGGGGCCGAAACAGAGGTCTCGGCCCGCCGCTTGTGGTGCTTCTTCCTCCGGTCCTTTTTCCTAGCATCCCTCTCCTCTCCAGAAACGGGAGGTTGAGTCCCAGGAGCAGGAGGGGGTGCCACGGAGGGAATAACCGGAACCACGGTTGCTCCCGAAGGAGCGGAGGCCGGAGCCGAGTCTGGCGGTAAAAGACCCGCCAAGACAAGCTTGGACCTCCGCTCCCTAAGTGCCCTGGGGTTGAACCCTGCACAAATGGAGCATCCAGATGTGAGGTGTTCAACCCCCAGGCACTTAACACACCGAGTGTGGCCATCAGCCGGGGAGAGCTTATGGCCACACTCGGAGCATTTAGAAAAAACAGATTTGGGCTGATCAGCCATCCAAATCTATAAAGCTACTAAAATAAAGTAACTAAAACTAATACAGACACACAGGCCCAACACACACACTCTACGCCAACAGCGAGGGGAGGGAAAAAAAATACTTAATTTAACTCTAAATAAAACTATCAAAGAGGGAAACCTAAACTTTCACACAAAAATGCACAAAAAACTTTAAATTTTCTGAATTAACAGATAAGAAACTAGCACTTAGCTGAGAGCTATGAATACCAATCCAGTCACCAGCGCGGCAAACGAGATCTGGGGTCATGAGGGTAGAGCAGGGCATTATGGGTGAGGGGAGGAGCTGAGAGCTTGGATCCATAGCTGGAAAACCATGCCGGTTCGGATCCGATATCGGATCCATAACCCACAGGTTGCAGACAAATGAATATCCTACTTCAGATCATTAGTTTTCTTGTCATAGGGTTTCAAAATTTGGCAACATCCCTTTCTATATTCTGCTGCTTACGCCTTTATGCTAATAGCTTTTGTTCTTTGGGGATTTTATGAAAAAAAAATATTTGCTTAACATACTTGGCAGCTGTGGATTAATGAACAGTTATGAACGTGGTTTATGTGACCATTTCAATTGTTGGCTTGAATGGACATGTTACAGTAAATGACATATACAGACAAGTGATTAGTAACTGTAGGACATCTCAGCACTCTGTGGATGAAGTCAGAGCCGGATCCAGTGCTAGGGAACCTAGGTGGCTGCCTATGGCCCACAGCTGCTTAGGGGGGAGCAACAACATTAATTAAAAAAAAAAAAAAGAAAGTAAGTTTCCCAATACTAATTTCCCAGTTGGTGTCCAAACAAAAAAAAATGATTTCATGCTCTGCATACTATCTCCAAACTCACTGGCTTAGCATCTGATACTAGGGTACAGCCAATAACAATTTCCCAGGAATTGGCAAGAGATTTACTTCCCACACAGAGTACATCTAAAACAATGAGTGAAGCACATTGAATTTCTGTTTTTCCTTTTAACGGATGTCTTTTTTAACACTAAGGGAACAAGGAGCAGCACAAGAACTTTCAGCATGCAGCAGCACATAGGCAGGAAAAACAACGAGCAGCAGGACCCTGAAGCAGTGTTGCTGCAGAGGTGGGGGTGGGTGGGTAGGTGGGTGTGTGTAAAATGTGCCAGTTAGAGGGACTGACTAATTAAGTAATTTACTTGAAATCAAACCCTGAATCTTAAGTTCATAAGGCAAGAGTCTTAATCCTCCACACCAGTTGCAAGATCTCCATTATATGTAATCACTTAGAATTAGTCAGTCAATATCAGTCTTTTGTGGTTTACAAAATACACGTTTGATGTAAAACCTATTCTGTTACCTTTTTTTAAGTGATTTAGAGCAGTTTACTCTTATTTGTTTCTAATATTGCAGAACATCTCTGATTTTGCCACATACATATGCCCTGTCCTTGAGCAATCATTTAATCAGACAATACTATGGGGCAAGTGAAAATTTGGGTTATGTTCATCAGTGCTTTTCCTAGTAACTACCTAAGAACCAGAGTAGTTATGGTGTAAAGGAAGGAAAATGATTGTAGTAAACAGAAGCGTCATCACTGGGCCATGCTCTTTGGATGTGATCCTTGGATTCATTAATGTTGACAGTATGTTATGAATAAAGTAGACAGCATGTAGTCTGTGAGTTTAATGTTAATATTTTACCTATAAAAAGAAGTTATGTACGCACCATAACATTCCATCTGTACTGGCAATTTTTTCATCTCTCCTCACATATGGGTCCGGATCTGATCCGTCAGATCCAACTCTGCCATTAGCAAGCTTGTGGCAACCAAAAAGCTCTTGGATATCTCAACTTACTGACAATGCATCTCTCCCCATTACCTTAGATCTTGTTTGCTATAATTACATATATAAAGAAAGGAGTAATTCAGTACTTAATGCACTAGAAGATCTTAAAGACCACCACTTCTGGAATACAAGGAAGATAAATCTAATCCTTTAGAATTTCTCCTATTCAACTAAGAAGCGGATGGAAGGTGGATGGAAGGAGGGGATGTGAGGAGAGATGAAAAAATCAACAATACAGATGGAACATTATGGTGAGTACATAACTTCTTTATCTAATATTGTCAATTTTTCATCTCATCCTCACATATGGGACTGAGTCTGCAGCAACCTCTATCCCGGGTGGACTCATGGGAGAATATTCCTCAGAACCATCACACCGAAGGAGGCCCTTCCCCTGGAGACTAAATCTAATTTGTAATGAGTGATAAAAGTATGATGGTTCACCCAAGTAGTTGCTGTGCAAATGTCATCTAAGGAAGCATTCTTCTGAAAAACTGCAGATGTGGCCATAGCCCTGGAAGAATGAGCTCAAATGGATTTGTCAAACTTCATGCCTTTTGAAGTGTAAATAAAGGAAGTACAACTAGAAAGTCATTTTGATAAGGTGACTATGGAAAATGGTAGGCCTTCCTAGGGCCTGCACCTGCAATAAACAACTGGTTTGTTTTCCGAAAATCTTTAGTTCTATGCAAATAGAAACGTAACTGTCTATGAACATCCAACAAATGTAGTATATATTCACCATTATTAGTAAACTTAGGAAAGAAAACAGACAAATGCAGTCTGACTAATATTTGCTTGAGAAACAACTTTGGACTATAAAGAAGGGTTGGTATGCAAAGCGACTCTGTCTTTATGAAAAACCAAATAAGGAGGCTGGGAAGAAAGTGCCTGGATTTCTGATATCCATCTTGCCAATGTGATAACCACCAAAAGGAGAGTTTTCCATGAAAGGAACTTAATATCACAAGATGCTGCAAGTGTGAAGGGAGGTTGAACAATCAGGTGTAGAACCATATTTAGATCCCAAGGAGAATAGGGATCCTTGGGGGGGGGGGCGTTATCAACATAGTCCCTGTTTAAGAAAACTTTACAAAGTTTGTGAGAAATTAAAGATAAGTTGTCTATCCCAATGTGAAAAGTTGAAATAGCTGCTAACTGGACTTTAATAGTAGATGCCGCAGCTCCATTATTGAAAAGATGAGCCAAGAATTTCAGAATGAAGTGAATGAGAGCTATGATGGGATCCCTATTGTGGTGTTGTGCTCAAATCACAAACCTCTTTCATTTTCTCCTATACAGTTTTTGAGTGGATGACTTATGGGAGGATATTAAAATATGACAGACCAGAGTGGACAGCATACGTTGTCTGGCAATCAATGGAACTGGAGGAACCAAGCCGTCAGCTTGAGGTTGTGAAGGTTGGGATGAAGCACTCCTTTTGGGTGTGACAGCAGGTCTGGAAGGGGTTCCAGAATTCAGGACTTCTTTAGTAGGTGAGGCCAAAGGAAGGGAAACCAGACTAGTCGAGGCCAATACGGTCAATGAAGATTACTGTCATCTTCAAATTGCTGGCTTTCTAAAGGAATTTGTGAATCAACAGAATGGGGGGAAATGCATACAACAGTCTGGGAAGCCAATTGTGTATTAAAGTGTCCCTCGAAGACTGCCCTGGTGATGTAATTAGAGCAAAGAAGCTGCTGCATTTGTTGTTTAGGGGAAAGGCAAAGAGATCGCTGCAAGGCTTGCCCCATGTGTGGAAAATTTTCTCCACTACATTCTGGTTGAGGGACCACTCGTGAGGCATAAGGATGGCTCAGCTCAACTTGTCCTCTACGACACTGGACCTCCAAGGAATGTGAGTTGCTATCAGAAAGTAGTTGGATGAGATCGCCCACTGCCACAACCTGAGTGCTTCTCAACATAGAGGGGTAGGATCTGGTTCCTCCTTGTTTGTTTATGTACCATACTACTGGCATGTTGTCGGACTAGATTGCTACTATTCCCAGAGGCAGAACAGTCTGAAATGCTTGCAATACTAGAAGCACAGTCCTCATCTCCAGGATGTTTATGTGGAGCTTGGCCTTGTCTGTGGACCAGATACCTTGGACAGTCTTCCCAGATAATGCTCCCCCCCCCCCCCGTCTGGAAAGCATCTGTGGTAACCATAGCCTGTGGTTGAGGGAGACCAGATGGTTGACCTTGAGTCACCTGTTCTGAGCAAATCCACCATGAGAGACCCTTTTTGCATATGTTGATTATGAGAAATTGATGAGACATTGGTTGACGAATTATTGACCATTGAGAAACCAGCAGCCACTGCAGAATTTGCATATGATACCTGGCAAGTGGGCCTAACACAATTGCTCTGGCCATGGATCCTAAGGCTTGTAGAATGACGTGCTGCCACCTTCTTGTTTCTGATTAGCCTTGAGGTTTGTCTTCTGATTATTAAAACTCTGGAAGGAGGAAGTTTGACAATAATCTGCTTGATATCAGACAGTGCTCCTATGAACTCGAATGATTGAGTAGGTTCCAGATGAGATTTTGGTGATTTATGGTTATGTTTAACTCTGAGCAAAGCTGAAGAACAGAGTATCTTCTGTGAACAAGTAGATGCCTGGTGAGGGCAGATATGAGCCAGTCATCTAAATAAGGGGACACCCGGAATCCTTGTTATCTCAGGTAAGCCACAACACTGCCATGCATTTGATGAACAGTGGGGGCAGTGGTCAGACCAAAGGGCAGTGCTCTTAACTGGTAATGACTGGCTCCCAGCCAGAAGTGTAGGAATCGTCTGGACTGTCTGTCCATCTTTATGTGGCAGTACACATCCTGAAGATCTATACAGCACATCCAATCATCCTGGTCCAGAAACGGAAGTATGGACTCCACTGTGACCATTTGGAACTTGTAACGTCAAACTGACTTGTTCAATCTATTGTGATCTACGATTGGTCTCCAGTCCCCTGTTTTTTTTGGAACCAAAAAGAATCCTAAGTAAGTTCTGAACCCTTTCTGGTCTTGGGGGACCTCTTGGATGACTCTCTTTTCTAGCAGTTTCTGAATTTGAATGACTGCTTGATCCCTTTGACTGGGTCGAACATCCAGGATTTTTTTGATTGAAGGGGGTTGTTGGGAAAAGGGAATTTGATAACGCCTGGATATTATCCTCTGCACCCACATATCAGAAATTATCTTCAGCTAGGCTCTCCAGTGCAGAGATAGTTGACAATCAGGCCTCCTTTCTGAAGCGCTGGAAAGGCTTTCCAAAGAAAGATTCCTGGAAACCTTGGTTTTGCAGACATCCTCTGTCTCGAGGGCAATGTCTTCCATTACTGTATCTCCTTCTGCCTCTGGGGGAAAACTCACCACATGTGTCTTGGTAGGGCCCTTGAGAATTTTTGAACTACATTTTTTCACTGCCTCTCTGACCTTTGGGATAAGGTCTCTGAGGAGCCAAAATCATATGCACATAGCATATAGGGTCTTACCTTCTTTCTCACACCTGGATAGCATATCCTGGACTTTGGGACCAAAAAGGGATGTTCCATCAAATGGAGCACTGATGAACAAATAATTAAAAGTTCTGAAAAATCACAAAGGCGCATCCAGGCAAGCCTCCTCATGGAGATACTGGAAAACATTACACTGTAAAAGTAGCCAACTCCAAATCCAGCTCCAGACAAGTGATAAATGGAGTACCTCAGGGTTCAGTCCTGGGGCCGCTCTTGTTTGGCATCTACTTCTCTGAAGTACAGGCCAACACTAAGGGACTCTGGCTAACAAAGTTAACATATGACTGCAAACTGGGAGCTATTACTGAATCCTCAAATGATGTGGATACTCTACAAAAGGGCCTTACAGAAACAGATGCTTGGTGCCAGAGCCATGGGCTCAAGCTCAATGCCAAGAAATGTATAGTTATCCCCTGTGGGAAAAAACATGCACCCGTGAATTACCACATAGGTGGCAGTGCACTAAACACCGAAAGTGTGATAAGAGACTTAGGGACACAAGTGGACAGTGGTCTCACCTTCGATAACCACATCACCACAACAGTCAGGAAATCCTTCTATGTGGCACACCTCATCACCAAGGGCTTTTCATCCAGAAAAAAGGAAGTCATTGTCCCACTGTACTCATCCCTCATTAGACCCATTATAGAATACAATGCCCTGTTTGGTATGTACCTCTCAAGACATCTGCAGCAACTGGAAAAGCCGCAGAAATACCTCACTAAAAGAATCATAGGCCTAAAGCAGATGCCTTATACTGACCGTCTAAAAAACTCCAGCTATACTCTGTCATATATCGTCGACTCAAAGGCGATCTCTGCTTAACATACAAGGTCATGTCAAACCCAGAGCTGTTGGTTATGGTACATTTAAAGAAATCCCAATCCCGCAGAGCAACACGCTCCAGGGATCTAAACCTTGTCATCACAATGAACAAAACATGCTGGAAGGATAGGTTCCTGACCCAGAGACTCCCCAGATTCTGGAATAGACTGCCCATACATGTCAAGCAGAGCGCCTCTTTGGCTCTCTTCAAAAGGAACCTTGGCGATTGCATGGGAGATAGGAAATTCACCCCGGGTATCACGTCATTCACCCTGCTAGACAGGGTTCCAGGGAAGTAAATATTGTGGGAAAAATAGCCAGGGAATTGTTTTGGCTATGCTTGTATAGGCCCTAGGGCCGATAGCCTAGTACCAACCTATGAACCTAACCCAAGGCTTTGCTTGTTCCTTTGGCTGCATGTGCTATGAGCCTTACGGATGACTTGGCTACTGAATGCAGGGTGGCTAACTGGGAAGCTACATCGTCTTTAACTCCCTCAGTTACTGCTCCTTCAAAGGTATCTGAAAGCTCCTTGATCAGATCCCTTTGCAGTTTGGTAAAATGAGTTAAGTAATTCAGTGACCGTAAGGCAAAGGTCGATGATGAGAAGACATGCTTCCCACATCTAGCCATCATCCTGGAATCCTTATTAAGTTCATAGGAGTGCACTAGGCTAATGACCCTGGATCCTTTACAAGTCTAGCCAAAAAGAAGTTGTCTAGGCACCATGCCACCAGATGTTACTTCACAGTGCCCATATCCAGTAGTCCAACTGGAATGATCCCTGGAGTGAACTTTCTGTTACCCATCCACTCGTCAAGACTTCTGTTGAAGAGGGCCAGTGAGGTGCTCTGCTTGACATGAATGGGAAGCTTATCCCAGAGTATGGGAAGTTTTGGGAGGTGAACCTGTCCCTCCAGCATGTTCTGTTAATTGTGGTAATGAGGTTGTGATCTCTGGAGCATGTGGAGCAGGGAGATTGGGATTTCTTTAGGTGTAGCATTTCAAGTAGGGCTGGGTGGACATGGCTTTGTAAGTCAAGCAGAGATCACCTCTAAGTAGACGATAAGAGACTGAGAACAGCTATTTCTTGAGTCTGCCCATGTAGGACATGTGTTTAAGGCCTAGGATAGTTGAACTCTCCTCAGAGAGTTCCTCCTTGGTCGCTGCTGCAAAGACCGTGGCATCTACTGCAACCCCTTTTGCTCAGAAAACATTATCTGTGTGGAGTGGTGACAATTTTATTTCATCTCCAAGGAACAGGCTCGATGGAATCTGGGGTCTCCCACGCTTACCGTTAAATAAAACCTATGAGCTCATTGGTGGGCGGAGTCACCCAGGAGGTGGATGGGCGGGAACCAAAGACAGCCAGGTACACTGACTCCTCAGGCAAAAGATTGCTGGACTGCCAGCCACCCCCCTCTGCTTCAGAATTTTCAGAATCTCCCTAAAGGAAACAACTTCAGGAGCTGACCGTGGGGATCCCTCACCCTCATCGAGGTTAGTGTCTTCAGTGGCCGACTCCTCCATGGATTCCAAATGCTTCCTCTTGCATAATCTCTTCCTAGGGATCTCCTCAATGGAGTAATCTGGGGAGGCATTGGAAGAGTCGGGGGTACCCAAGTGAGTGTCCCAGCACCTGTGGACCTGCAGTCCCTGTGGAACCTGATGACGAGAAGAAGCAAGCAGGGTATCGTGTTTGGATAGCGGATCCAAGGGGCAGGTGACTTCTTAGCTGCAGTGGCAGCTATTGTCCTCTCCAAAGCCCCAAAGGCTGAATGCTCCTGAATGGACGAGGACTCCAGCTCCATCAAACCATGTTTCCGGGATGGGATCCCTACAGTCCAGAAGACAGCTTGCCTGGGGTTGAAGCCGGAGCTGAGCTTACCTTCCCAAAAGCCCAGAGGTGCATCGACTGCTCTGAAGACCTGGGAGTCAAACGCACACGAGGTTTGCAAGATTCTCTATGGCTCTGAGAACTCTCTGGCTCAGAGAAAGCCAATGAGATCCGAGTGAATGTCTGATCCAAAGAAAGGTACATCTTTGGATCAGATGTCAAAGACACCAAGCGTATCACTTCCTATAGCTTTGAAGCGTGCACTGAAGTTGAAGGAGGAGGAAGAGGGGGAGTGGATGGCTTGGACTGGCCTGAAACCTTAAGAGTCAAGGTCAAGGGAGACTTAGTTATAATCTGTGCCCACAAAATCTTCTGCACTATATGTTCTACATCTTCTTCAGTTAGGCTCCTGGTTGAATGGGAGCATGAGGCAGAAGGGGATCTAGGTCTTGACAGAAAGAGAGACAGTACCCTAGAAGGAACTGGGTCATAGAATGGAGAGTACTGAGTCCTTGGTAATTGCAAAATTGGCTTAAAAGGACTGGATGTCAGATCTGACATCAACAGATCCAATCCATCCTTACCAGATAGGATCAGAGCCGAAGAGGTCAGATCCAACAGAATACAGGTCTGAGCCAAGGTTTCCGATCAGATCCCAGACTCAGAGTTTCAAGACTTTAAAGTTTTTGATTTCGGCTCCGAGACACAAGTCGGTGCTAAAGAAGGTCTTTTCTTAACTTTGTCCGAGGACCCAGAGGACAAAGAAGAAGCTGGGCTAGAGTGAGCTGATTTACTTGGAGAGGTTGACCCTGATTTCTCTTTAACTGCAGAAACAGCCTGTCCAAAATCTGAAGACAACATATCCCTTAAAATGAGCTTAATTTTATGCTCAACTAAAGCTCTATGATTAAAAGAGTGGCATATAGCAAAATCCTCTTGTAAGTGAAGGGGCCTAAGACAGTATAAATATACAGAGTGCAAGTCGCTGACTGGGATTTTATGCCCGCACTTAGAACATTTTTAGAAACTGCCCGGTTTCTCTCGTTTCGCCACTATACTGAAAAAAAGGAAAGGCAGAGAGATCTCTCAAACAGTCACAGACACACACATTGACAGAAAAGGGAACAGCAGAAAGATCTGTGAACAGAAGGGAAAGAAAAACTACTAATTGTAGTAGATGAAGAGTTACCTCAATGGTGAAAAGGGGAATAACCTATAAAAAAAACAGTTACTGTTACTTGTGGGAAAGAAAGGGAGAGAGGAAAAAAAACGCGGTTACTTTAGAGAAAAAGGTTCTAAACTACAAGATAAAAGGAGAAAGAGGCAAAATACTGGCAAAAAGCAATAAATTGGAGATTATTAAAGGAAAATATCTAGAAAAATACAACCCGAAACCAAGAGCTTGTTGAGCAGACCATGAGATCTGAGGTAATGGAGAGAGATGCATTGGGGGTAAAGGGAGGTATCCAAGAGCTTTTTGGTTGCCAAGAGCTTGCTAACGGCTGAGTTGGAGCCAAAGGATTGGAGCTGGACCCATATGTGAGGATGAGATGAAAAACTGACATCATCAGATATACATTTTTAATTTAGCTTATTTTTGCAAGCAAACAGGTGTGAAATGCACTGTTTGTCAGCACTGCAAATGAGTAAGGCTATCAGCTGCTACAGAGGTTTCCTGTAGTACATGGTTCAGTTCCCGCAGCCTTCATTTGTCTTGTGTGTGACTGCCAAGTTACTTCACCAGATGGCATTCCTTGGCTGCTCCTGAAAAGGGAAGCTCATTTCCAATGGGCTGCCCCAGGCTGTTAGCTAATGCTTTATACATTTGTCTTTTGAATTCCTGCCCCTTCACTTAGTCATTAATTAGTACTTCACTATATGCTACTTGTGTATGAATCCTAGCATGTCTTTTGTAACGGATTGCCAGATGCATTGTTGCACGGGAAGAGAAATTTACTGCTTATCAATTTATGTCCGATTTAAATGTGAGAGTGTTTTTTTTTAAATGGCTGTCAGTGTTTGTTTTCTGAAAAATTTGAAATAAAAGTTTAAAATTAAATCCAAATACCTGTGAAAGATGTATAAGTAAAGAAAATACTGTGTACAATGATAGGTTTCAAGAGTGTTTGTTAACAAGTAGTGAGATATTAATATGGTTGTTGGGGGCCTGATTCACTACCCTGCATAAGACTCCATTTGTCCATGATTTGGCTCTCTTGACTTAAAGGTGTTTGTTGCAATAATATGGCAATTATTAGCCATTCAAGTGGATCAAATCTGTACCAAGTAATGTCAGAAGATAAGCTATTCTTTACGTCAGAGAAGAGATAAGGAGGTAAAAAATGAGATGTTAAATCCCCCCCAAAGTATATACATATGCAGTAATATTTCTTATTTTTGTGTGACTTGTAGGTTGTTGAAATAAAGCTGCTGCAGCGTATACATTGTCTGTTTTGCTTTATTCATTGTACTAAAGAATTAATTAATTCACTAAGTCTGGATTGGATTCTATACTCTAAACATGTTTCATTTTAATAGTAAACCTGTTGCATTTTAGTAATATATTTTGCAGTACCTTCTTTCAGCCACCAGCAACTACAAAGGGGTTGACCTTTGTCAGGTCATAAAGTCTGCATTATTATGAGTGATGATCAGAACTGTCTGATCACCAACATCCATTATGTAGTCATTGTTCCATGTTACTATGATATTATTCTAAAAATTTATAAAAATATATATTTTTTTCAAAAAGATTGGATTGTTAAGGTTTTCTGCATTCGCATAAAAACTGTTACACTGGCAGTCAGTGCACAGGATTGAAGTTCTGATTTGTTAATGAGCTGCTTTCTATGGCAAAGCTGAAAGGTTTGAATCTTTCTACCTTCGTTTACCTTCTACGTGACACTGAGTAAGTAATTTCACCAGGCAGTGCTTTTGAGCAATTGTGAATTTGGGCTAGGCTCCATAACGGTCACCAGGACTGCATATCTACTAACAGTCTGTTTGTCATTTGCCAGCCATTCCCTAATGCACTGCTGATCTAGTTGAGGAAATGTTATGGCAATATCATCAACACACCATTTTTAACACAGCATAGGCAACTTATTCTTCAATGTCAGTAAGCACTGCATTAGCAGATGAAGCACTGAAATGCAAAGCTGTTTGCCAACAGCAACCTCTGCATTAGTAATGGTTCTTTTAAATGTGGAATTATTCAGATGACGTTTACTTCTTCAGATATTTACTTAGCAAATGCGACCAGGTGGTTAATATTTTTTACTCTCTCATAAATATTCTTCTATTTGAACTGTGTTACAAACGTGGATGGATCTTATGGTATGATGCTAGTAAGGTGTATACAATTTATTTCTCCATAACAATAAGGGTTGTACAAAGTCAACAAAGTAGTGATAATTGCTGGTCGGTGTGGGGGACTCTCTGTGGATGAAAGTGTCTTAAACTCTTTTCATCTGGACATTTTTAAACAAGTCTTTAATCTGGCTTTGCAAGACTAGTGTGCGTGTGTGCATGTGTGTGTGTGTGTGTGTGTGTGTGTGTGTGTGTGTGTGTGTGTGTGTGTATGAGCATGCGTGTGTGTGTGCGTGTGCATCAGTTAATTTGGAATACTTTGGTTACTGAACATTTGTGTGAAACAAACCTGAAATGTGACTTTGGCCATTATGGATGTCTCTGGATAAAATGACTGACCCTGCTGAGCTGATAAATTTGAAAGGTTATTAGTCTGTCTTTGAAGAACTATTGTGTATTTGTGTCAAGCAAATTGGAATACTTTACTGTGACCATTTTTATCACAATTAGACATAGCCAATAAAGCGGACTAAGTTACTGAGTAAGGATACTGATGGATTATAATGACAGCTGTTGGAGTGGCCTTTTATGGTTGAAATGTTCTTGGTTCAAGCACTTTATTTCACTGCTTACTGGAAAAAATTTTCCACACTGCAAATTTAAAATCTACTCTAACAAATATTGATGTATTAAACAAGAAATGTAATGTAAAACAATCAGGAAGGTGAATCAAAGAACACATGCATTTACACATGGTCTTAATGTGTGTTGGTGGCCCATACTTTCAAAACAGCACAGGTACCAAGATTCACTTAATCTACCACTGGCCATACACATTTTCAATGAATGGAAGTTTCAGTAAATCTATGTTTATTCAATAAAATTTGAAATAATTTATAAATTAAATCTAAATCTCTATAATCACTGTAAAAGTAAAGAGGAAAACTTGTATTTACAGTAATTGGAGAGAGGCAGACAAGTAATGGGGTCTTCCATCACCCTGCCTAAGACTTATCTGTCTCTTGATGGTGTAGTACTACAACACTCCAGTGTGATAGGCAGATGTAATGCACTTTCAGAATGTTTACATATCGCCACCTTGTTAGGAGATCACATATAGCTTCACACCCTTTATGTATCAGACAGTCATGCTGGCAATCGGCTTATTAGGTTTTTGTAGCTGTAGTTATATTTTGTATGAGGTCACTAGTGATAAAAAATCTGTTTTGTACAGTTCACACATTTCCTTACTAACTTTTTCTATCCTCCTTTGTCCCTGTACTTCCTTTTTATATGTTATTTCACTACCTTTATTTTGTCAGTCTATACTGCAGCTACTACAGTAGTGACCACCATCCCCCAGCATGCCCAGCCAATCCCTGCACCTCCCCAGGAAAAATCAAGGGCTACCTCACAAGTGCCTATGTCTATACATCTGCCTCTTCTGTCCCTGGTGGTGCTTCACCAGCTGGGAATGCCATCATTCTGCCAGTGGTTCTGCCAGAAAAGTTGAATTTGTCACCTGCAGGGAGCTGGAAAAGGGGGTGTGGCAACCACCTGAAAAGATTCCTCTTGTGACTAGCAGAATTGCATTCCTGCCTGGCCATGGGAGTAACACCTCAGGCAGAACCCAGTGGGGAAAGTAAACAGCAGGCATTCCTGCCTGGCCCTGTTGGCAACAGTTCAGGCAAATCCAGTTGGAAAGGTGAACAGGGTGATGTCTACCCCCCCTGCAGATCACATGGGTAGGGCTATTCAGGGGACCCTACCCCACCCTGTCCTCCACCATGATGTAACCTACTCGTTTATGTCAATGCTCACACTGTCTGTTGTCCAGTCCTCCCCATCTTCCCTTAGTTTGTACAATGTCTCTAACTCCACTGTGGTCCCCCCAAGAGTCTCTCAGCACTGCCAGACTTTTGTCTGTCATGTGCTTTCCTTGCTACCTACTCTCAACCTCTTATCATACTTTCACCTTCCCTTACGTCCTTCACCAACTTTTCATCTTCAGAAAAAAAAGGGGGGCACCTGTCACTGAAAAAATGTTAAATTTCCTCCCCATTCTATAATTAGCTTACCATTTTCACTTGTGTAATTTTCTCTGCTTTCAGCCCTCTTTTTCCTGCTCCTGTTTCCACCCTTCCACTTGGTCAAAACACATATTTCAACGGTCAGTCGCTGTTTTAACACAGCAGATTACTTTTCTTGTACTCTCACTTCTTAACACGTCTACATCCTCCAGACTCAGCACGTTTACTCATTTGTCTCTGTGACCACTCTTGGGAATTTCTTATACTCTCTGCACATCCTGCTCTGGGTGTGTGACTGGGATTAGTAATTAGCTGCAGTTTCAGCAGTGAGTCTACATGTTGTTAATTGATAATGAACACTGAGCTGTAACTGTGCCCAGATCAGGAGCAGGAGGAGGCTCACCAACATTGCAGACAGCAAGTTTCTGATTTCTAAAAACAATCACTCACAGGGACAGAACAGAAAAGCAATAATTAAAGGCAATGTTTTTACCATAACTAGGCATCTTTCTTGTCCATTTTCATTCTACCTCAACATATGGGTTTAGATACGATCCTCAAATCTGACTCGGACACTTATTTCAGATTTAGGAGACAGTTCTCAAGCTCCACCCTGTACCCACAATGCTCTGCTGTATCCCCAAAACCTCAGATCAAGTTTGCTGCTCAATCCCCACAGTACAAACAGAGACAGGAAATGCAGAAAGAAAGACAGGGCTTAAACCTGGAACTGTAGGCTCCAATACAGTCCAGTAGTTCTCTCCGGGAGCTTTGGATGGGAGATGGATTGGAGGGAAGTTGAGGAAGAATGAAAATGGACAACATAGATGTCTAGCAATGCTAAGAACATAACTTTTAAATCTGATGTTGTCTTCTTCATTCTTCTTCAACATATGGGACAGAGTCCACAGCTACATTGCTCTTCAGTGGTCCTTATGGAAGGATATTCTGGAGCACCACTGAACCAAAGAAGGCTGTGTTTCTAGAAATAATATCCAATTTGTAATGAGAATCAAATGTATGAGCATTGTACCATATAGCTGCAGCATAAATTTTGTCAATAGATGTTCAAGACCAAAAAAAAGATGATGGGGCCACGGAGGGATCTGGTTGAATGAGGCTTGGGTAATGTCATGCATTTTTAGAGTAAATCCAAGAAATATAATCCTTTACCCATTTAGCTACAGTGACTTTGAATACTGGATAACCCAGTCTTTTTGAGGAAAAGGAAACAAAACATTGGTCTGATTTTCCGAGTTGCTTTGCCCTATGAAGATAAAAACATAACTGTCTGTGCACATCCACATCCAGGAGGTGTAGCATGCTGGTATATTTGCAAAGAAGACAGGCAAATGAATGGACTGGTTAATGTTACTCTCAGAAGCCACATTAGGTAAAAATGAAGGGTTAGTCTATAAGAAGACCATGTCCTTTTGAAAAAGAATATATGGAGATTTGGAACAGAGAGCCTGGAGTTCAGATATTCTCTTTGCAGGTTATGGCTACCAAGAAGACTGTGGTTTCTGTGTTAGGCCTTGTACCGCAACTGTCGGGTCCCAAGGTGGAGAGCTATCTTTAATTGGAAACCTTAAAACAACAATTCATTTCCTGAAGGCCTTGCATAGTTTAGAAGACGCTAGAGAGCATGTGTGTTGCCCGTATGAAAATTGTAAATAGCTGTCATTTGGAGTTTAACTGCATAAAAATTAGCTCCTTCCTCAAACAGCATTGTCAAGAATTGTAGAATCATAGAAACTGGGCAGAAAAGGGATTCATGTCTTTATTCAGAGCCCAAAGAGAGAATCTTTTCCATTTGCTTTTGTATACCTTTTTGGCTGATTCTTTTTGAGAAGCCAAAATAATATTGTGTACAGGGGAAGAAAGCCTGGGCTGTCTAACTATTACTGTAAGTGGAGAAACCATGCGGTTAGTCACAGGGCTCAGATGTTGGGATGTTGGATCCCTGATGGATGTGACAGGAGATCCAAGGTTGGCTCCAGAATCCATGGAGGATAGTGAAGATGAGACTGTAGGAAGGGGAACCATACTTGCTAAGGCCAGAAAAGGGCAATAAGGATCACGGAGCATTTCAGTCCACTTGCTTTCTGTAAGAATTTGGGAATTAGGGGAAGAGGGGGTAAGCATAAAGGAGACCCAGGGGCCAAGTGTGAATCAGCAAGTCTCTCAGTGATTCTCCATGAGGGGAGATCAGAGCAAACTACCTGCTGCACTACTTGTTGAGCAGAATGCCAAACAGGTTGCAACAAGGTTGACTCCAATGCCTGAAGATCATCTCTGCCATGTACTGACTGAAAGATCAATTATGGGGAATCAGAATGGATCTGGTTAGCTTGTTTGCTAAAACGCTGGTTTTCCCAAGAATGTGCGTTGCAACTGGAAAATGGTCTGAAGAGAACACCCATTCCCATACTATTGTGGCCTCTCTACAAAGGGGATAAGACCAATTTCCTCCTTGTCTGTTGATGTACCAGACTATAGACAAGTTGTTGGTCTGAACTACAATAGTCCCAAAAGAAAGAGCATCTTGAAAGGCCTGCAACACTAACAGGACTGCTCTCATCTCCAGGATGGTGACATGTAACTTGGTCTCTTGGGGGGACCACATGCTTTGGACCATTCTTCGCAAGAAATAACGCCCACCCCAACTGAAAAGCATCCGTGGTCACTGTGGCCATAGGGGATGGAAGGACAAATGGCCTGTCTAGATGCACATCATCAGGTTGCAGCCACCATTTAATGTGTCTTCTGCAAACTGGGGTGAGTCTGACTAGATAGGATAGGGGTTGGTATAGAATGGACCACTGCACAGCTAGCGCCCATTGCAGAACCCGCATAAGAAAGCATGCCAAAGGAAGTAATACAATGGCCGCTGCCATGGAACCTAATGCTTGCAGTATTGATCTTGCCTTAGGAGCTGAGTGAGTAAGGAGAAAAGGAACTTGAGTCCTTGTCATGGAGATACAATGTTGAAGTAAGGATACTATTTGTTTCATAGTCTCTAGAAAAGCGCCAATGAACTCCAGGTTCTGTACTGGATTCATATTTGACTTGGCATGATTAAAAAGTTATGTACTCACCATAACGTTCCATGTAAGTTGTTCATCTCGTCTTCATTCTTAACTGATGGTTTCTGAGCCGATCCCTCGGTTCCAGTACAGCCACATGCAAAGTTCGAGGTCTTCCAGTAGCTCGAGGCTAAGCCCCCTATCTCATGATGCACTGTGAATTACCTCGGATCTTGTTTGCTGTGTATACTATAACTACATATAAAAGTTATTCCCCTATAGAAGAGAAGAAGAAATTGAGCAACCAGGATGAAGCAACTAGGTCAACTATCAGCCAGGAGGGGGTGGGAGGGAGGGACGTAAGAATGAAGGCAAGATGAACACCTCACATGGAACGTTATGATGAGTACATAACTTCTTAATGCAAAGTTATTCAATCTTGCCATTTATTCTTAACTGATGGGTAGTGTCCTAAGCACCATCAATCTCGGGTGGCTCACAGGAGTACATTTCTCAGGACCATGGACCCAAAGGATGCTCTATCCCTGGAAGCCTTATCCACTTTGTAATGAGTGATAAAGGTATGAGGTTTAGACCAAGTGGCTGCTGCATAAATGTTATCAAGGGGAATTTTGGCTGAAAACGCAGTGGATGTAGAAACTGCTCTGGCTGAGTGAGTTTTAATCTTGTATTGCAAGGGCATATTAGCAGCTGAATAGGCAAAAGTGATACAATCAGATAACCATTTAGACAGAGTTGTTTTAGCCACTGGTTTACCTTTCCTGGATTCAGAAAGTAAAACAAAAAGCTGATCTGATTTCCTGAAATCTTTTGTTCTATCCAAATACAACCTGAGCTGTCTGTGAACATCAGTTTGGTGCAGCATATACTCTAATTTGTTGGAATGATTAGGGAAGAAAACTGGTAACTCAATAACTTGGTTAATATTGGTTTCTGAACAAACTTTGGGTAAAAAAGAAGGATTTGTCCTAAGTGATACTCTGTCAGCATGAAAAATCAAATAAGGAGGATTGACAGATAAAGCCTGAAGCTCTGACACTCTGCAGGCAGAAGTAATAGCTACCAGAAAAATGGTTTTCCACGACAAATATTTGAGGTCACAAGATGATGCTGGTTCAAATGGAGAGAGGATCATATGTGACAGCATAAAAGTTAGATTCCATGGAGAATAGGGAGTTTTCACAAGTGGTCTCATGAAATGTCCCCTTGAGAAAAGCTATGGATAACTTGTGGGACATGATATTTAAACCATCAACTCCAAGATGAAAATTAGAAATAGCAGCCAACTGAACCCGAACTGTTGCTGCTGCTACTCCTTTGTTAAAGATCATAGTCAAAAATTCTAATATGGATATCATGGTGACTTGGTAAGGATCAATATCATTTTTAGAGGCCCATACGGAGATCGCTTCCACTTATTAAGATACAATTTTCTAGTGGAGGTCTTGTGAGAAGACAAAAGGATCTGTTTTGTCTCATTGGAAAGGTTATGAAGCCTGGCTATGAAGGGAACTGGAGCAGCCAAGCTGTCAGCTTCAATGACTACAGAGAGGGATGAAGGTCCCCCGACGAGTGTGTCAGGAGGTCTGGAACTGGGTCCAGAATCCAGGGATCCTCCAAGAAATGAGGTTGAAGGAATGGGAATCAAATCTGCAGAGGCCAATGAGGGGCTATAAGAATGATGGTCCTTCCCAGGGATTTTGCTTTCTGTAGAACCTTGGGTATCAATGGTATTGGTGGAAATGCATAGAGGAGACCCGGGGGCCAATCGTGTATGAGTGCATCCCTTGGGGCTTCTCCCGGAGGGGAAATCAGGGCAAAGTAGCTTCTGCATTTTGTGTTGATGTGACTGGCAAAAAGGTTGCAGCAAGGCTGGCCCCATTTGCAGAAAATCCTGTCCGCAATCTCTTTCTTGAGGGACCACTCATGTGGCAATAGGATTGCCCTGCTTAGTTTGTCTGGTATCACGTTGGATCTCCCCAGGATGTGCATTGCCAACAGAAAACGCTGGGAGGAAACAGCCCACTGCCAAACTCTGAGGGCTTCTTGGCAAAGGGGGTAACATCTGGTTCCCCCTTGTTTGTTCAAATACCAGACTACTGACATTTTGTCTGTCTGAATCATTCCTAGAGGAAGAGAGTCCTGAAAGTACTGCAACGCCAAAAGTACTGCTCTCATCTCCAGGATATTGATATGCAAATGTGACTCCTGATCAGTCCATGTGCCTTGGGCAGTCTTTCCCTGAAAATGCCCCCCCCCCCCACCCTATCAGCGAAGCATCTGTGGTCACAATGGCTACTGGATGGGGTAGAACAAAGAGCCGTCCTATGGTGATATGAAGAGACGTCAACCACCACTAGAGGTCTTTCTTGCAAGAGCTTGTAATCAATATTGTGTGGTCCATGGGTAGTTGCTGGTAAGACCATTGAGTGAACAACAGCCATTGAAGGATCCACATATGCATTCTTGCTAATGGTATGGCTAGGATTGCTACTGCTATCATATCCAATACTTTCAGAACTTCTGATGCTGGTGCTCTGTCTTTTGATACCAATGTGCTGATATGCTGACAAAGAAGAAAGACTCTTTCCATTGGTGGCCTTAGAGTGGTGGTTGAGATGTCTAGCTCTGCCCTGATAAAAACGATATGCTGCGATGGCAACAAGGCAGACTTTTCTGAGTTGACTGTAATGCCTAGATGACTGCAAAGTGACAGAGCGTACTCCCTTGCCTGAATCAGTTGATGCCTGGTGGTGGCGGTAAGGAGCCAATCATCTTGGTATGGAAACACCTGGAATCCTAGACGCCTCAGGTGAGCCATGACCACTGCCATGCATTTGGTGAACACTCTGTGGGCTGTAGTGAGACCAAAGGGCAGGGCTCGAAACTGATAATGATTGGCTCCCAGCCGGAAATGCAGGTGACCTCTGGATGGCCTGGCCATCTTTATGTGGTAGTACGCATCCTTGAGCTCTATCAAGCACATCCAATTGTCTTTCCCTAAGTAGGGAGGTATAGACTGAAGTGTGACCATCTGGAATTTCTCTTTCTTTACATATTGGTTGAGTCTGCTGAGGTCCAAAATGGGTCTTCAGTCCCGTTTTCTTTGGAACCAAAAAGAATCTGGACTAAGTTCTGGATCCTGTTTGGTCTGCTGGGACTGGCTGGATGACTCTTTTCTAGCAACTTTCGGAGCTCTATAGCTGCCTGTTCCCTGCGATTGGGTGGAATGTCTGGGATTCTCCTTATGGTCGGAGGGGGTGTGGCAAATGGTATGAAGTACCCTCTGGAAATTATACTTTGTACCCAGCTGTCTTTTGTTATTTTTAGCCAGGCGTCTGGGTACAAAGATAAGTGACCCCCAACTGCCTCCAGAGCAGGACAGTCGGGCCTCCTTTCAGGAATGCTGGTAGGGTTGCCCGGAGAAGTGATCTCTGTCACCCTGGTGTTGCGGACTCCCTCTGCCACGAGGGCGGCGTCTTCCATTATTACCTCCTTCTCTGTCCCTGGAGGAGGGGTTCACCATGTGTGTCCTGAAGGGCTCCTTAGGCTTTTTGGAACACATTTTCCCTCCCCTTTGACCTTTAAGGTAGGGTCGGGTAGGGTAGAAAAACAGACTCTGACAGCAGACAGAGCCTTTTCCTCCTGTTCACACCTGGTCAAGGTTTCCTTCACTTTAGGCCCAAAAAGGAATGAGCCATCTAAGGGAGTGTTCACGAAGGATGACTTGAAGGGCTCCACGAAGGAACACAAGCGCATCCAGGAATGTCTTCTAAGAGCGATTCCTGTATCCACTGCCCTACTCGTTCCATCAGCTGCATATGATACGAGATGTATGGATGAGCTGACAATAGAATTTAGGGTAGAAAGCTGGGCAGCAACTTTATTAGAGGCTCCTGCAGCTACTGTACCCTGAAGAGTATCTCCCAACTCCTTAAGGAGATCTCTTTGCAACCTAGTAAAATGGGTTAAGTAGTTCATTGAACGGAGAGCAAAAGTCACTGAACTGAACATGTGTTTCCCATATCTATCCATAATCCTAGACTCTCTATTAGGAGGATGAATAGACGAGGAAGTCTCAGACATTTCCTTTTTGGTAGCCGACCACCACCGTGGCATCAACAGGAACTCCTCTGGCTAAGAACGTTTTGTCCAATGGGGCTGAAATAAATTTGTTAGGCCTCCTAGGGACAGGCTCCATAGACTCCGGTGACTCCCACGCCCTTCGAGAAACTAACTGCATGAGCTCATCGAAGGGCGGAGACACCCAAGAGGTGAAGGGTTGAGACCCAAAAGCCTTCAGAAGAACTGACTCATCCTCAGTAGGGTTTTTGGACTGCCAATCACCCCTCTGCCTAAGGATCTCAAGTATCTCAGCAAAGGAGATATCCTCACAGGGGGACCATGGGGACCCTTCTGACTCATCCAAGTCAGTATGAAATGTTAAAGACTCCTGTAGGGAGTCCAAGTGTCTCCTCTTGCACAATCTCTTCCTAGGAGCCACCTCAGTGGGGGCTTCTGGAGAGGTCTCGGAAGAGCAGGGGCCACCCTGTGGGGCTACCTGGGGTTGTGTGGCTCTATGCTTAGCCTGGATCGTGGAAGCATAAGCAGACACAGGCACTTTAGGGGACGAAGAAACAAGGCCTGAAGTTGAGGATGTCTTGGGAGACAAAGCTCTTCTCATGGCATCGAAGGCACCACTGCTCCGATGGGAAGGAGTCAACGGATCCGAGGGAACCGGCAACCCCCCCCCCCCGCACTGAGGCAGCGGGCTCCGAGCTGGAGGTAGGAGCCAAGCTCATCTGAGCCGAAGCCTCAGATCGGAGAGTCTGCACCAACAAGTCGGTTCGACTATCCTCTCCGGATCCGACTGGAGAGTGTCGGCTCCTAGAATCCCCGGTCGGCGCCGAGGATGTCAAGAGTGGATGGAGCCGAGGTCACTGGAATTGGCCTCGACCCCAACAGCTCCACAATCAACAAGATTCTTCTGGCTCTGAAGGGCCGGTATGGCTCAGAGGAGGAGTAGACAAAGCAAGAGTAATGGTCTTCAGCTCCGAAGCTGCTTGGGTCGGAACCGACAACAATTTAGCAAGGCCTGGTTCCTGCAGAAGCTTCTGCACCAATCAATCCATATCTAAATCTGAAAGGCTGACAGATGACCTAGGTGAATGAATACATGGTGCCGACTGGAGTAATGGTGACTGAGGCACTTAAGATACCGGCTCCTAGGCTGTGGACCAGCTCCGAAAAGAAAGGACAGTCGGCTCCGAAACCTGTGAAGCTGATATCTCATCAGATTTTTTTGACTTTTTTGATTGTTTGGAGTCCTTAGATTCAACAGATGACTTGGATGACTTAGAAGATTTGCTAGCAACATCCTGGTCACTCAATGCCTCTTGAAAACTGTGTTTTAACAAACCCCTGTCCATTAATTTCCTTTTCCTCTCTAACAGAACCTTGGAAGAAAAGGAATGGCAGATAGCACAAGATTCTTGCAAGTGGACAGCCCCCAAACAATATACACAGGTAACATGTCCATCAGTGACTGACATTTTCTGATTACAGTCCGGACATTTGTTAAAACTGGATTTTGGATGTTTCTCCTTATCATTCGCCATGATACCCCTCTAAACACACGCGGACCAACAAGTAGTGTGAAATTAGTAATAATAGGCTCTAAACACACACACACACACACACACACACACACACACACACACACACACACACACACACACACGAGCCTGCGATAAATGTATCCAAAAACTCTTATACTATAACTACTACAGAAATGCTATCTAAACACACACACACACACACACTCACACACTCACACACACTGCCCAAAGTTAACTAGGCCAAAAAACAAGGCCAAATATTTAAAGAGAGTAAATATATAGTAAATATAAAAAACACAAGGGAAGGGGAACTGCAAGGAAACTATAACAGCTAACTTTTTAACTATGTCCAAAAATTACTAGGTATATAATCGACTACTAAATAGAAACATTTTTAAAGTTACTGGCCCGAGTTTTCACTGGAACCTCTGATCAGATACCGCGGCAAACTACATCTGAGGTAATTCACAGAGCATCATGGGATAGGGGATTTGGCTTCGAGCTACTGGAAGACCTCGAGCTTTGCATGTGGCCATACTGGAGCCAAGGGATCGGCTCCGAACCCATCAGTTAAGAATGAACGTCGAGATTGAACTACTTCACATTTATAGTTACGCCCAGAGAGTTGCAAATCTGGAGCAAATAATCCCTGCCATGTAGAAGGAGATGCTTGGAAGGGACTGTAAGGAGCCAGTCATCTAGATATGGAAACACATGGAATCCTTTTGAGTCTCAAGTGAGCTGTCACCACTGCCATGCAGTTGGTAAACACCCTGGGGACTGTGGTGAGTCCAAAGGGCAGGGGTCTGAACTGGTAATGACTGGCTCCCAGCTAAAAGCAAAGATGTCTTCTGGATCTCCTGACTATTTTGAGATAATAGTATGCATCCTGAAGATCTGTATAGCACATCCAAGCATCCTTAGGAAGAAATGGCAGAATATTGTGATCATTAAGAACTTTGCTTTCTTTACAAACTGATATAAATTACTTAGATCTAAAATAGGTCTCAGGTTCATCTGTTTTCTTTGGCACTAATAAGAAGCGTAAATAAGTTCCGGATCCTATATGGTCTGTAGGGACCATATGGATGACTTTTGTTTAGCAACTTCAGAATCTCTTGTGTTGCTGCCTTCCTCTGACTGGGTGGAACATTGGGAAGTTTCTTTCTTTTGGGAGGAGGAGGAAGGAAAAATGGTAATAACCCCTGGATATTATGCTTAGCACCCAGGGTCTATATTAGATGCTCGACTGCTTAAATGTTCGAATCTCTAAAGGTCGACCTTTAGAGATCAAACAGTTAAGCGATCGAAATTTTACAAAAATTAAAAAAAAAATACACAAAAGAAAAAAAAACTAAGGGGTTTAAGGAGGGGAGCAAGCCCCCCTGCACCCCCACATCCCCCCTACTTTAATATACCAACTCCAAGATCGCACTACAGTGTAGGGAATGGCAAATTTCTCATTTCCGCACTGTATTTCACTGAAGTGCGATCTCGGAGTTGGTATATTTAAGTAGCAGGGATTGTGGGGGGTGCAGGGGGGCTTGCCCCCCTTCCTAATCTCTTTCTACATGTTTTTTTTATATACTTTTTTACTATTTCGAACGTTTAAGTGTTCGATCTGTAAATGTCGACCTTTACAGATTCGAGCATTTAAGCATTCGCTCTAGTAATATAGACCCAGCACCCATGCATTTGTGTTATATCTGCCCAGGCATCTGGGTGCAAAGACAATCAACTCCCGACTGCCTCCAGAGTTGGACAGTCAGGCAGAACTTTAGGAGCACTGGAAAACCCTGTCTGAGAAAGAATCCAAAAGCCCTGATTTTGTGGACCTCCTCTGCCTCTAGGGTGACATCTGCCATTGAAATTTCCTCCTGTGCCTCTGGAGGAATTGTCACCACATGGATTTTGGAAAGGACCCTGAGATTTGCAGAACCTCATCTTCTAGCCACCTCTCTCATTCCTAGAAAAGATTCGTTGAGGCGTATAAAACTTGATTCCTACTGCAGACACAGTCTTTCCCTCTTGCTTACTGTGGTCAGCATCTCTTTAACTGATGGCCCAAACAGGGGTGTGCCATCAAAAGGGGCATTAATAAAAGTAATTTTAAAAGGTTCCGTGAAGTCACAAAGCTGCATCCAAGCATGTCAGAATTGGCAGCCGTGTGAGAGATCAAATGCATCGAAGTACTGGATATGGACAAAAAATTGGCCAGATGAGAGGATGTTCTTTTGAAGTCCTCAGCAGACATGGACTCTGAGACAGTATTTGAAAGTTCCTTGGTCAAATCTCTCTGAAGTCGAGTGAAATGTGCCAGACAATTAAGCGACCTCAGGAGAAAAGCTGCCTAGGCAAAAATTTGCTTTCCAAACCTATCCAACGCTCTAGACTCCCTGTTAGGCAGATGACCAGTAGAGCCCTGTTCCCCTAGTTCCTTCTTAGTAGCTGCCACCACCACCACCATAACATCTACCAGGACCCCTTTGCTCCAGTGTGGTTTGTCAGACGGGGATGCCAAAACATGCCGTGTTTCTTTGGAATGGGTTCAACACTGTCAGTCTTCTTCCAAGCCCGAAGGGCAACTAAGTCAATAAGTTTGTCCACCTGAGGGTAACCCAACACGTAGATGGGCCAGAACCAAAAGCATCCAAAAATACAGATTCTTCTGGTGAGGGGTTTTTGGAAGGCCAAACACCCTTCTGTTTCAGGATGTCTAGATTATCTCCAAAGGAGATGTCAATGGGTAATTACCTGGGGGACCCTCTTTCATTCATCAAAATTGGTATCCTCTGTGAGGGACTCCAAAGGGGAGTCATTGTGTCTCCTTTCACACATCCTCTTCCAGTGAACCTCTTTTGTGGGATGCTCAAGTGAAGTCCTGGAAGAGATGGGTAGTTCCTCCACAGGAAACGGCAGAACATTTACTGATTCTGGCTGTCCCTCTGGAACAGGACTGTGCGACTTACAGCAAGGAGCCGATGGAGGGAAGGAAGTAGGATCCGAAATAATGCAATAATGGAATGAACCTGGATAAGCGCTTTTGTTGTAAACCTTTTTCAAATCCTTGATAGCCAGGCATAAAACACCCATTTAAGAACATCAGAGATATAATTGCAACTAGTAACTACTAGTTCAGTTGCAACTGGATCTCTGATGTGCTTAAATTGGTGTTTTATGCCTGGCTATCAAGGATTTGAAAAAGGTTTATACCGAAAGCATTTTATCCAGGTTCATTCCAAGCTAGAGTTTTAATTATTTTAATAAAATTTTGTTTCGTTTTAACTTGCATCAGCTTTGGTGGCAGACTTGTTCCTTTGCCTGTTTTCCTATGTAGTTTGCTCCTACCTTTTTCTAAAGATCTCAATTTCAGTTGTTTTATCTCTGTTACTATATTCACCACTTCTAGTACAGTTGGTTTAGATTTTGATTTCCATTTTCTAGTAATTGTTTTTTTAGCTGCTACCATAATTAGAAACAGCAAGGCCTTACCATGTCTAGGCAATTCTGATTCTATATCACAGCTCAGAAAAAAATCATCCCTACTGGCAAAAATCTCCTTTCTCCATTCTCGTACTAGCTTAGTTCTTAGAATACCATCTGTACTTTATGAATGTAATATTCTATATGGTAGCTATTTTTATTTTCCTTAAGGTTCTGAATCCAAAATCCCACTCTCTCTCTCTATTTCTTGAATTTCCCTCTTGCTTCATCATCATCCCTTTCCACTATGAATTAACCTTATGCTAGTGTTATACATATGAGCCTTAACTGTATAGCTCTAAAGTATCCCTTCAAATCAAGTAAACCTACACTACACCATTCTACTAGAAGAATCGGTTTCATATTAGATGAACGAACAATCAAAATGTCGAGTACAACATGCTCGACACACCTTGATCGATCGTTCATCTAATCGAACACTAAAAAAGACGAAAACCGGAGTTCAGAAAAGTTTTAGTTGGCCGTGGTAGTGAGCGTAGCTTGTGATGTAAGGATGGTACACTGTCTGGAATGGTTAGGTAAGTGAATTCTGTACTTGTGTGTGTATGTTGCGATGACTAGAAAATTGCCCTCTCCCCAATGTAGACCGATCTCGGAGTTGGTATATATAGTTGGGAGGGTGTGGGGGGCGAAGCCCCCCACTTTCTTTTAAAAATAGGAGAGTGTGTTTAGGTTTGAAAGTTGATGAATGATGTGAGCATGTATGGGTTTATATGTATTAGTTGTATGTGTGTGTGTTGCATGTTAGTGTATGGAAGGTGTGGGACAAACAAAACTTTTCAGAACTCCGGTTTTCGTTATTTTAAGAGTTTGATTAGATGAACATTCAATCAAAGTGTGTCAAGCATGTTGTATTTGACATTTTTATCGTTCGTTCATCTAATATAGACCCGAAGAATCAACTTATCCCACTTAACTCTTGCTCTCTTTTCCTCCCAGATAAATTCTGTCAATTCTTTATTAATTATTTTCCACAACTTCTCCTAGGGTTGATAAAAGTATAAATTACCCATATACAAGACTAAAGGGTCTAAAAACATTTTCACTGCTTGTATCTTACTATCCATAAATCAGAATTTACAGTTTCCCAATATTTGTACTATCTTTTGTTTAGTCTCTTCCCACATAGCCTTAACTACCCATAACAGAAGCCTTTTTAGACCATGCTCCTAAATACTTCATCTTATGTCCACATAAATACAGGTATTCCTGAACCAATTTGTGCCTGGGTACAGAACTTATGACTATAGCCTTTGTTTTATCTTCAATAACATAACATTATACCCCAAAAAGACCTCAAACTGTCTCAAAATGTTCTACAATACGGAGATGTCCTTTTCTGGATTTATCAGGTACAGAATAATATCATCTGCAAATAAAGCCAACTTTTCTTGACTACCATACCAATTATGTCCTCGTATTTCTGAGTCCCTTATTTTCTTTGCCAATGGCTCTAAATATAAAGCAAACAAAGGAGAAAGACGACACCCCCGCCTGGTTTCTCTGTTAAAACACAGCTTACATGAGAAGTTCCTTTTCACTTTAATTCTTACCTCAGATCCTTCATATATCCTTCCAATTAACCTTACAGAATGGGCAACTTGTAGATCAGCACCCTGATGGAGAATGAACGTTCTACAGTAGGGTGTTAATCTACAGGTAATGCCCACTGAAAAATGAGTCTGACGCTTCAGGGCAGAATATCAAACTGCTGTGGAGGTCGGACTGAAAGTAGCCTAATGGCCGCCGTTATTTTACTCTTGGTAAGCAGGTCTTTTGCTGTTTAGTGAGTGTAAAATACATTAATAAAAGAGCGAGAAAATTAAAGAGAGTGTTTGAGTGCATAAGTGTATGCGTGCATGAAACTGAGCTCAATCGCCATTATTTTACACTCGCTAAGCCCTGCTTTTGCTGTTAAGCAAGTGTAAAAGTAAATAAAACATAAAAAGTGTGTGTGTGTGTGTGTGTGTGTGTGTGTGTGTGTGTGTGTGTGTGTGTGTGTGTGTGTGTGTGTGTGTGTGTAAATGTGTAGATGTGTGAGTGTTAGATAGAGTGTAAGGAGTGAGAACAATCAACCACTGGCAGCAGTAGTTAAGGTTTGCATACCTCATGAACTCTTAGCTCAAGGTTGTTGTTTCTGTCAGCTTTTCCGGTTAGGGGTCGCCACAGCGGAACTCCGGTCCGCTAATGATTGGCAGTAGATATTTACGTACCGAGTTGCCGGCTCTGACGTACAACCTTCAACGAAGGTACGCCCATTCATGTATATCTCCACACAGAGGACGCTCTAGCTGAGAATCGAACAGGACAACGTCTTAGTGTAACGTCATAAAACCTAAAGTAAAAGGGGAACAAAGGCTCAAAACAGGAACAGATTTTAAATACTGCTCTTATAAAATTCCAAAACCTTTTGTAATGATAGGGTTTGTGTGGCCATGCATTTTCTAAAGCGTAAGTGTGTGTGTGTGTGTGTGTGTGTGTGTGTGTGTGTGTGTGTGTGTGTGTGTGTGCGTGCGCGTGTGTGTGTGTGTGTGTGTGTGTGTGTGTGCGCGCGCGTGTGTGTGAGAGACAGAGAGACAGCAAGTGAGACTGATTGACCATTGGCAGCAGCAGTAAAGAGGTTTACACACCTCTTGACTGCTTACTCAAAAAAATCTGCATAAAGCCTAAGACAAATGGGAACAAAGGCTAAAAATAGGACCAGCTTTTAAATATTGCTCTTATAAAATAAAAAAAATGCTTAAATGACAGGATTTGTATTAGATTGAATTTTCTGAAGGAAACAAAGTCTGAAACACAAATGTATATCATTATTTAGTGACTCTGATCCCCAGTGACTGGCAGAAAAATCACACATTTCAGGAGTAAGGGGCCAAAACATGAAGTAAATATATGGATATTTTTTACATATTATATTTTGGATGTGAAAATACTTCCTCCAACACCATTTACATACACTATAGCAAGTATGAAACATTAGGTGAAAGAACTACTTTACATTAATAATATACATAAAAAAAAGTAAAACACAACTATTTTACAGACAGCCCTTCTCTAAGCATAATAGTGCCCTCCAGGGTATGTGTTACTGTGTAACACGTCACCACAAACAGAAACAAAAACAGCAATAATCCAAAAAAAAAACACGAAGCCAGAAAGCCAGGAAACCAAACAAAAATGTTAATAAAATTCTCTAGCGCCTCGGCTCACTTGCCTTTGAAGAGTACAGCCATACAAGAAAACACTGTACCTTAAATACTAAAATATATTAAAAACCTCCAGCTGCATTCAGTAGTCAAACCATGAGGAATCAAATTGTTATATTTCAACATAAAAATTGATTCTTTCTACAATTTATTTTTTATATTTCCATCACTCTGTTGTCCAACATACACTTGTTTCAGTAATGTAGCTTGTGATCCTTCAGTGTCATTATGATAAATTTTAAAATGCATTGTCACAGGACTTTCTATTTTTTGCTTTCTTATGTCTCTCAGATGTTCTTGCAGTCTTATTTTAAAAGCCATTTTGCTCTCCCCTATATAAAACTTTTTACACGGGCATTTTATGGCATACATTATCCCTTCCGTGTCACAAATGTAGTTGCCCTGTATCATATATTTCTTTCCATTAATTTTTTTAAAACTTTGAACCCCATGTTTACAGCAGCAACTTTTACCACAGTGTATCGCACCTGAATAAGTTATATCTCTACTTAGAACATCCAAAGGGGGTAAAAATCTTCCATGCACCAACATATCCATAATGTTTCTTCCTCCTTTATAAGAAATACCTGGTGCCTTTGTTAACAAATTAATAAAATCTTTGTGCTTCAATAAAAAGCCCCACTGACATTTCACCAGATTCACGACTTCTATGCTAAAAGTGCTATATGCTGTCACAAAAAATGTGTTTCTTATCAATCTTTTCTTTAACTGGAGAACTACTATATGGATAAATTTCAGACTTAATTTCATATTTATTAGTTTTAAATCGAGCTACATTTTTTAATAACATCTCCCTATCATATCCCCTTTTAACAAACATGTCTACCGTAACTTGAAATTAATTCCAAAAATCTATATCATTGCTACATAACTGATGTAGCCTTAAAAACTCTCCATAAGTTAGGACTAATAAAGCATGTTGGGGGTGACAACTATATCCATGTAAATATTGATTAACATCTTCAAATTTCCTGTGTATTTTTGCATATATTTCAAACTTCTTACTAACTTTTAGACCATTAAACTCTAATTTAAAATGATTCATCTACAGGTTTTGTATAAAATCTAATGCCACTTCTTGTCCCCGTTTAAAAACAAATATTAGTAGTCTCATTACATATTTTTTATAAAAATCTGTAGTGTAAATATAGTCACTTTCAAAAAGGCCCATAAATAAATTGGCATACATAGAGGCAAATGATGCTCCCAGTGCCGCACCTTGTACTTCTTGCTATACATTGCCGTTAAATTAAAAAAATTAATAGTCAAACAAAAATTAATCAATTCAAAACATAATTCGATACTGGACTTTCACCTAAAATGTACAAAAGAGCTTTTAATCCAAAAATATGTTTACTATTAGTATATAAACCTACTACATACAAGGTAATCCAATACATATCTTGCTGCCATTCAGTGTTGGATACCATTTCTAAAAAAATCCAATGCATCTTTAATATATGACGGCAACTTAGCTACTATAGGCAATATTTATGTAAAAAGAATCCTAGTTTATGTGTAAAGTAATTACAAGCAGATACTATTCGGCGACCTGGAAGATCTACTAGATCCTTATGAACCTTGGGAGACAATAAAAATAGGCCATAGTACAATTCTCTCCATTAAACTTTTTTTCTATATCATTTTGTAAAAAGTAACTAAGTCTATAACCTTTACTTAATAATTCTTTACAACTTGTTTTTGCATTTGTATACTCTTCACAGTAAGACGTTGTCCTATTCGATTTTCAGCTAGAGCGTCTTGTGTGTGGAGACATGCATGAATGGGCGTCCCTTCGTTGAAGGTTGTGCGTCAGGGCAGGCAACTTGGCACATAAAACTCTACTGCCAATCATTAGCGGACCGGAGTTCCACTGTGTCGACCCCTAACCGGGAAAAGCCGAAAGATACAACAACATACTCTACAAAACTCACAGCTTTACACACATCATTAATATCTAAATGTTTGTAACACAAACATACGTACTGTCTATAATGCATTACAACCAATTTTTTGCCTTTATCTGCAGGTTTGAACATTAAACTCTCTTTATTTACTTACCATTTGTAACACTTTCCATTCATTTTTAGTCAAGTTGAACTTCATATTACAAATATTCACCTGAAACTCATTAAACTTTAATTCCACACTGTAATTTAGCATAGCAAAAAATTGCTGAATGCCATCGTGACAAAAGGGAGGCATAAAAGTAATTCTGTGTACTATGTCATGCGTATCTAATGAACAATAAGCATTAACATCCAAATCTGAACTGCAAGAATAAAAACTGGCATCATCATCATCATCAGATTCTTCACCAGAATTGTCACTATTGCTTATATATATATATATATATATATACATATATATATATATATGTATATATATATATATATATATATATATATATATATATATATATATATATTTATTCCTAAAAAATTAAACAGATGTAGTTTTCTTTCTAGCTTAAAAACATCAAACTTTACTAAATGCAACATTGGTAAAACTGTGGGTACACATTTAAGTCCACAATTCAAGACATTCATCTCTTCATTAGAAAACACACAGCCTGATAATTAACTGCATCACTTTTTTCAACTGTATCCACTGTTAAATAAGGTAACTCAGTACCATTTACCTCTTTTTGAGTATTGATAATTTTGTCCTTATTTGGGGACTCCTTTATTTCATTCATTATTGCCCCTATTCCTTTTTCTAATGTTATCCGTTCATCTTCCTCCATGGTCAGCATAATGAAAAGTCCTTTGCAAATTCCCAGGGTTTTGTGCTAGTGGTAGGGGTGGAAAATTCAAGGGTTTGCCATTTTCCCATTCAGTAGAAGTAACTGTGCCTTCTGATGAAACAAATGATGCACCATGTTGCTTAGCACTCGCTTCCTGGTTTTGGAATCTCATGTAATTACGGCACCTATTTTGGTTCATATTCCATGTGAAGGCTCTATTATTTTGGAAGTCCAGTAGGTCTTGCCTCAGTTTTAATTTCTTTCTCTCAATCAATTCTTTTTCGAATTGGCAGAATTTGTCATTGATGTCACTCAAGAAAAGTCCCAAACTATAACCTCCTGAATGGGATATTATAGTTCAACAAGTTGTCATAATGTTCTCTTTAACTTTCTGTTTTAACAAATCTCTTTCCAAAAAATGTTTATCCATTCCACTGAACACCGGTGGGCAGTGGCAACCGACTGTGCTTGAAATCGCTTGTCATCCTCATCACAGATATTGAAAAGAGTAGAAGAATTCTTTATTAGTCCCCTAGGGGTGATTTCTAATTCTAAGTACTTCCGTAGACTTTCTATATTAAAATGCACTGACATTTCTTTATATATCAAACATTCTAATTGTTCACAGACTACCTGTATCTCTGGAGTTAATCCCATGGAAACCACTGCCCAACCGATGTAAATGTATTTATCATTCTATTCTTTCTTTCCTCTTCAAGTTTGTGCAAATATTTTGGCAACATCTCATTGCCACTGTTCTCACCATTCTATCGGGACACAGCTCGATCAGAATGTGCAACAAAATTTTCTACTGACTACTGGGTAGGGTTCCACAGTGGATTCACGAAATATTCTAGGTAAATGCAGGTTAAGATCACTGGCCGTTACAGATAACACATCACCACAAACAGAAACGAAAACAGCAATAATCCAAAAAAAAAAAAACACAAAGCCAGGAAACCAAAGAAAACCTTTAATAAAAATCTCTAGCGCCTCAGTTCACTTGCCATTGAAGAGTACACCCATACAAGAAAACATTATACCTTAAATACGTACATCAATTAACTCATCATCTTATTAAACAATACAATTACACAATTAATTATATTTAATTCTATTAAAAACCTCCAGTTGCATTCAGTATTCAAACCATTAGGAATCAAAGTGTTATAATTCAACATAAAAACATATCCTTTTGCAACAATTTATAGGTTCATAGATTAGTACTAAGCTAACTGCCCTTGCAAGCCATTTTAAGCCTAGCCAATTATCCCTTGTGAGGCTCAAACCCTGCACCTTGTGTTTGTACGGCAAACACCTTAACCATTAGGCCACCCTCCCATTTTTATTTTTAATATTTATTAAAGTTTTTTTAAAAAAAGTCATTGCAGTGAAACAAACATAAAAACTATATACAGTTACATCAGCAGTCCACATACTTCCACCACGCTCAGTGTTCCATTTCAGTCGGGCCAGCCAAACTCATATCCTCAGTCACATTCAAAACAGCTCAAGCCATTTATCTGTTAAATTTGGCAGTCTGAAAAGAATATGTAGAGTCTATGCATAAATTAGATTCAAACATGTCCTGAGAGGCATAAGTTATGTAGAGGAAGCCATCTTCATCCTTATGGTCCCTCCCTGTACACCTCTGCCATTGTTACAGACATACTGGCCAGGCTTTTGTTGTTTACCAGCAAATAAAATGCCTGTGTGGCTGTCAGTGCCATGTGAATTCTTATTCTTGTCACAAACTGTCTCATTGTGAGTTCCTGGGGGACTAAAAATTTGGTTTTATCTAGTGTGGGTAAATATTTTTCATTGGGGTAACGCTCCACAGTTACCAGAACCTTATTTGGAAACTGTGAACGAATTCCGTATACTTCTTGTTTTCTAGTTGCAAAACCCTTCCCCTGCTTGAACGGCTTGTAAGTTTGGCTTCTAGACAGATGAAGGGGTGGCATGTTAAAAAGCCCTTAACACAAATACCAACACACTAAACAGCAAGCTACAGTTATAACAACCACAACATAATACTGAAGCATATATTTTTTATATTTGCATCACTCTGTTGTCCAGCATACACTTGTTCCATTATTGTAGCTTGTAATCCTTCAATGTCATCATTATGCTAAATTTTAAAATGCATCATCACAGGACTTTCTATTTTTTATTTTCATATGTCTCTCAGATGTTCTTGTAGTCTTATTTTAAAAGCCCTTTTTCTCTCCCCTACATAATGTTTTACACAGGCATTTTATGGCATATATTATCCCTTCCATGTCACAACTATAGCTGCTCTGTATCGTATATTTCTTTCCATTAACTTTTTTACAACTTTGAACCACATGTTTACAAAAGCAACATTTACCACAAGGTAAGAATATCTAAAAGGGGCAAAACTCTTCCATGCACTAATACATCCCTAATGTTTCTTCCTCTTTTATAAGAAATACCCAGTGTCCTTGTTAACAAATTAATAAAATATTTGTGCTTCAATAAAAATCCTCAGTAAAATTTCATCAAATTCACTACTTCTATGCTAAAAGTGCTATATGTTGTCACAAATAAAGCCAGCTTTTCTTGACTACCATACCAATTACATCCTTGTATTTCTGAGTCCCTTATTTTCTTTGCCAATGGTTCTAAATATAAAGCAAACAACAAAGGAGAAAGAAGACAATTCTCTGCCTGGTTTGTCTGTTAAAACACAGCTTACATGAGAGGTACCCTTTCACTTTAATTTTTACTTCCGATTCTTCAAACATCTTTCTAATTAACCTTACAGAATAGGTGATCTGTAGATCAACACCCTGAATGGAGAAAAAACATTCTTCAGCAGGGTGTTAACCTACAGGTAATGCACAATGAAAAATGAGTGCAACCCTTCATGGCAGAATATCAAGCTGCTGTGGAGGTTGGACTGAAAGTAGCGTACTGGCCGCCATTATTTTACACTCACTAAGAAGCTTTTTTTGCTGTTTAGCAAATGTAAACTAAAATAAAATAAAAATAAAAAAATAAAAAAGGAAATTAAAAAAAGTGTGTGTGTGTGTATGTGTGTGTGTGTGTGTGTGTGTGTGTGTGTGTGTGTGTGTGTGTGTGTGTGTGTGTGTGAGAATGTGTAAGTGTGAGAGAGAGTATGAAGAATGAGAGAGATCAAGCACTGGCAGTAGTAGATGAGGTTTGTATACCTCTTGAACTATTAGCTCACGATATCGCCATAAAGCCTAAAATAAGGAGGAACAAAGGCTCAAAATAGGGACAGATTTTAATTACTGCTCTTACAAAATCACAAGTTACTGTAATAATAGGGTTTGTTTCACCATACATTTTCTGAAGCATAAGCATGTGTGTGAGAGAGCAAGTGAGAGCGAGTGACCACTGGTAGCAGCAGTAAAGAGGTTTACATACCTCTTGACCTGTTAGCTCAAAAAATCTAGATAAAGGCTAAAATAAATGGGAACAAAGGATCAAGAATAGGACCAGATTTTAAATATTGCTCTTATAAAATTAAAAAGCTGTGTAAATAACAAGACTTGTATTAGACTGAATTTTCTGAAGGAAATAAAGTCTAAAATTCAAATGTATGTCATTATTTAGTGACTTCAATCCCCAAATACTGGCAGCAAACCACACATTTTAGGAGAAAGGACTAAAACATTAAGTAAATATATGGATATTTTTAACATATTATATTTTGTGTAAAATACTTCCTCCAACACCATTTACATACACTATAACAAACATGAAACATTAGGCGAAGGAACTATTTTACATAAAAAAAAAAAAAAAAAAAAAAGTAAGCAAAACAGAACAATTTTAGACAGCTGTTCTCCAAGCTTAATAATGCCCTCCAGGGTATGTGTTACTGGAGTGTACAGACCCTCCACCTTCAGCGGCGGGCCTCATAACACCAAATATCGCCCACTCGGGGTGTTATGAGGCCTGCCTCTGCAGGCAGAGGGTCTGTACACCGCAGTAACACATACCATGGAGAGCATTATCACAGTAACATACACCCTATTGGGCATTATTGCTTGCTTACTATTGTATCAGGGAATGCAAATGTTTCCAATGCCCTACTCATAAAATCTCAGCTTACTCTGTCGGATGCTTTCTCTGCATCAAGACCCACCAACAACAGAGGCATTTTCTTACATTCTGCTTCCCTCTGGATCATCATTGTTCGATTATTGTTGTCAAATGTTTACCAACCTTCCATAAAAGCCACACTGATCCATTATCCATAAATTTTGGCAACACCTTTGCCATTCATTTAGCTAGTATAGACATAAGCACTTTATAATTGTGGTTTAAAATTGAAATGGGTCTATATGAAGCTGGGTCTGAAGAGTCTTTGCCATCTTTAGGTAACACATCCACCACAGTTTTCTTCCAAGATGCTGGTGCTTCTCCTCCTTTTAAAATATGAATAAAATCTTCCAGATATTTATCACTTTCTTCCCTCCTAACACCCAAACTTCCACAGAATACCATCTGCTCCTGGATACTTTCCTGAAGGTTTGACAATACATCAGTTTTTATCTCATCACCTCTTATCTCAGCTGTTATTTGTTGAGTCCCATCTACCTCTAAACTTGACATAATTAAGTCTTCCATAAATATTTCCATTTGTACTCTTTACTGATTTCCATATTTCTCTGCTTTATACAAATTTTCATAACATTTCTGACATAACTCTAACAACTCTACAGGATCTCAGTTTATTTTTCCTGCTATAGGTTCCCTAAGCTTGGTGTCAACCCTTTCAATGTTCTGTTGCCTAAGTCATGCTACAAGTGTTTGTGCTCTGGAGTTATCAAAAATAGTTGCTTAACTGCAATCTTTCTAAACTCATGCATATTATCCAGAAACTCCCTTATTTTTCCTTAGCACTCTGCATTTGATCCTCCACTTGTTCTGTGAGATTCCCCTTATCCTGCAATAATTTAACCTTTGTCAACCCTTCTAAGTAATTTCTATCACTTCTTAATCATACCTCTTTCTGTTTTATTTTTTTCCCAGTTTTAAAACTCCACTTTCATTTTATTCCAGTCACTAGCCATAACTTCTGTAAATACTTCTACCTTCTCTAATAACTCTTTAAAAGCCTCTTCTGCCAATTCCCTAAATTCCTCTCTTTTTAATGAGTAGGTGGGAAAATGCCAGTGTCTTATTTTTACTCCATTAACCTGCATTTTTATCTTAGTTTTTATTGCTGTATGATCAGAAACGGTTATTGGATGCGTGTCAAAACTTGCAATTAAATGCATATGCTCCTGTAAAATATCATTTCTATCTAGTCTTGCCAAGTTATTGTACCTTGGGGAATAATATGTAAATTCTCTCAAGTTCCTACTACTGAATTCATGCCTTCCAAACCAAATGTTTTCATTAATGTCTTCAGAAATCTGCCTTGTTTTGTGATATTTTCCCTACTAGGTCCCCCCAGAAATATCCTAAGTGCTGCAAATCAAGTTCCAATCCCTACTTATAAGTAATATACCCTGCTGAAAGCTGATTATTTCTCCCCAAATTTTCTTAAGATCCATAATAGCATTTTTAGATGGAATATAAATACTTGCCAGCGTAATCCCTCCTCCCGTTCCAGTAGACCCTTACTTCCACAAATATACCACTGCTATCTTTTTCTCCACTTCTATCATTATTGGAGCTCATCTAGCAATTACTATAAGTATTCCCCTTTTTCTTTGTCCCAGATATTCTGCTGAATATCCATCCTGAAATTCTTTCTTTATCAGATTCACATGCTCACTTCTTTCCAAATGAGTCACTCTTCTGTGGCATTGCTGTAGCCCCTAAAAAAAAAAAACAGAAACACCCTCAGAATACCCCCATAACCTATTAAAGCAGACAAAACTATGTACATCTTCAAATAATGAAGTGTATCTCTCCTGACAGGAATAATTGTCCCAAACTGGCACCTGCACCCACAGGTATTAGCTAACCTATAATAAGGGTTAGCCATGTTAAAGCTCATATTACAACCTGTGCTGTCCTACTTACAGTAACTGCTGTCTGTCCTTGTTTTATCATTATTCCCCTTCCAGGTGTGAATAACAGCCTATATGTTTTCAGAAAACATTACCTTTTAGCCTTGGGAAAAAGTGCACTCGTTACCTTTGTATAAAACTAAATTACGTATTGTTTTAGTAACTAATTACTTACCAGAAAAGCTGATATCTCATATTTACTCCCAATAATTTTAAACTTATCTTTTTTACTCAGCTGCTTGCCCTTGTATCTTTTAATTTTAAGTTTCTCTCAGTAAACCCAGCCCAGACCTCACAATTTATTGCCTTCACCTTTAGTCATCGAATGTACTTCTCAACTAACACTGAACAACAACTTGCTAAAGGAAAACTATTCATAATATTGCAGTCTCTCATTAAAAAAAATGCTTAAACAAATAAAATAAAAATTGTAGTTAGATTAAGCCAAGGCCATTAATCCAGGCATTCACTTATGCAAAAGTACAATAAAACAATCCAGCTTTACATAGAATTATATTATACTCAGTGCCCTTTTACACCCCACTCCCAACACCTTAAAATTACAGCCTGTTAACTCATGTGCTCTTGCCCAGTTTTTCCTCTCTTTTTACATTGCAATGCCTACATTTCTTAAAACAAAAAAAAGAAAAAAAGTACTTGTTTACTTTAGTATGTACCTCACACACAACACTCATTAAAAATGCTTCACTATATAACATTCAAGTTATAACATGAAATGCTTTATACAAATATGTTAAGAACAAAAACTGTTTTACTTATTGTGACTTTCTCTTTTAATGTTCTTCCAAACATCAATGAGATGAAGTGGGGCATATGCCTGTCAGTCTCCCTAAAGTTTAATAAAATCAACAAAAATCCAGTCTTTCTCAGTCTCTTTTTCATGTAAAGCCATAAATCACATGTGAT
>NC_056733.1:686710370-686735370 GCF_019279795.1 Protopterus annectens
CAAAAGGTGCTTCAACAAAGTATTAGTTTAAGAGTGTGCACACTTATTCAACCAACTTATTGTACGTTTTTTATTTTTTATATTTTTCCCCCTACCAGGTTTGTTTGTTTTTCAATTGAATTGCACACGTTATAGATCACATTAAAGGTGGGTAAAGTTTTGAAATGATTTATTGTGGTCTCATTTTTTACATCACAAAAACTTGGCATTTTAAAAAAAAGAGATGTGTACACTGTTTATATCCACTGCATACACACACACACACACACACACACACACATATATATATATATATATATATATATAGCTATACACACACACACACGCACACACACACACACACACACACACACACACACACACACACACATATATATATATATATACACACACACACACACATATATATATATATATATATATATATATATATATATACACATATATATGTATATATACACATACACACATACAGATATATATATATATATATATATATATATATATATATATATATATATATATATATATATATATATATACACAGACACACATTATATATATATATATATATATATATATATATATATATATATATATATATATATATATATATATATACACATATAGACAGACACACATATATATTTCTAAGTGTACTTGGATATGTTACCAAACATAGGCAACCCCCATATGAACTACAGGAGGAGGCACTTCTGGGTACACTGTGGGTACTGAGAACAGCATTCTTGCCAATCATGAAAACACTGACTCAAAACAGACCTCATGAATTTTAACCACACCTTGACCTATGAATAGGGACCATTTTTGCCATGCTATTAAAAATGCTTAAACATTTGGAGAAATTAAAAAGAGAGACAGACAGAAGGAGAGAGAGATAAGTCATAAAATAAACTAGTTATATTGGCCTGTAAATCGTCTAGCTAGATGTGACATGTAAAAGAATGTTTCAACAGTACAGCTTTGCACCTAAACAGCATCTGATAAGTTTGTAGAGGTTCCCCACATGGAATCTTCTCCTACTTCACACCTATGATTCCTGGTGAAGGAGAATGCTTAGTGTATCACTGAGAACATGGCAAGTCAATGTCCTCAAGCACATAGTAATATCAAAAATAATTTAGCGGTAAACTGATGAACTGATTAGTAGGGTATAACCAAACTGGAAGAGTGACCTTGTTTAGACAGTCTGGTTAGCTAGCAAACTATAACAGGCTGTTATAAACAGAAATGGCATACAATATTTCAAAATGAAGAAATAACACAGCACACCAAACTCACTCTCAGTACTGGTCAAATTCAGATCACACTTGTAAGAACTAAACTTTGAGCAAATACCGAGTAGTGGCAACAATCAGGTGTAGTGGACTGTGTCTGTGGCATAAATGTATAACCCTCTGACCATGCCCAAATTAACTTGAGTCTGAACAGCAAGCACAACATTACAGAAGCCTGCCACGAAGAGGTGGCAGCAGCTGATGCCAGCTCATGCCTCAAGGGAAAAACTTAAAACAGACCATAGTGCAGACATGACACTTGTACAATGAGACCACAGGTGTACATCATGGATAGAAAAGCACAACAAGGAGAGCATGACTTTCTACCTTGGCATATTGGGTGCCCAGAAGTACACAACTGCACATGACAGAAATGTAACAGGCACTACACCATGGCAGATTTTAACAAAAGGTGTAAGGATTAGCAGAAAATGTCCCGATTTCCCTCTGCGGGCCTCCAACGCTTTCTTCCCATTACTGTTGTCCTCAGACTCTGGAAAAAGAAATGGGTACATGAGGGATACAGCGTTATGGTCTCTGGGAGACTGGTGAACCAAAGAACACTAAAAACAAAAACAGATGCAGTGGTGCAAGTGAAATAAGAAACATCTTATCACAAAATTATCCATAAGGTTTTAAGTGAACAAAAAAGGCAATGCCCATACTTAATAATAAATGTTAAATACATAGATTGGAATGTTTTAAGCTGACAATTTACTAGGTTCAGGATCTTTTTTTTGCTTTTGTTTTTCTACAGTGGTCTGCAGAACAGTTTGTAGTTGGTATAATTAAACATTGCATACATATTTCACAAAAAAAACTACTGTAATCACTTACGTGGGAAACCTGCTTGCCTCATAAGTTTCTTCTTTGACAGAACTTTCATTGCCTGTAAGAAGATGAAGACCATTACCTAAACGTTTGTTTGTGCAAAACTTTGTAAGTCTTGTTTTTATTAAAGCATCCATCAACTTCCACTCAACAAAAATCTGAAAGTGTTATTTATTGTCTTATTCTATAACTAAAAGTAAATGACATTAGATGAGAAAGGTAAACAACAGCTGCCTCACAGTTCTGAAACAAAAGTCAATAAACTGGAAACTTCATGAGTCATAAAAAATCATGAAATGGTATTAAAATTCTCATTTTATTTTTCAAACAAGAAGTGGAAGGGCATGCTAACAATACCAAACATATCTTCCAAGCTGTATTTCAAACTTGCATCATAAATCTTATTACTCAGAATATCAGTTCTGGTACTACATATAGGCTATCATGTCAAACAAAAGTTTTTTTTTCTTTTTATATTAAAACCTTCTTAATGTCCTTTAATATGCAGCTCTTGAGATTCTTGTTTATTTATTTATTCATCTGTAAACTGGATAAAAATCACAATGTCACTTTTCAGGTGGCTAAGAAAAGTACAATTGTGCAAGAACCTGTCTTAGTGGTACATGTTCGAGTAGATCATTGTTTCAGTAGTCATAACTGCTGGGACTTAGTCACAGGTGTCCCCCTTTGTCTAGCATGTGGTGGATGCTCTTCCTAAGATGTCAAGACTTACCAAGAATAAAGCGAGCATCTGCCTAGGCCATCGTACAGCTTTCCTGCCCACATAGAAGAAAGAGAAGCCCTTTCAAGATACACAGAAAGAAGTATTACAAGCATGTTACAATAATGGAGAGTAAGGTCCCAAGCTGCTCAGAAAAAGGAGAGGGGAACTGACCAGTCTCCCAAGATAGCTTCCCAAACCCAAACAGACAAAACACCTTAAGCAAGGGGGAAGGGAGGAAAGGTTGAAAGAGAGAGGTACCCCATCCCAGTCTGGGATGCCTACAATCTAGAAAGAACAAAAGTAGTGATGACAAACCTGAAGGGATGTGGTAATGCAACACTGATCGACTCGAATATCTACTACTGTAGTCAGTTCCTAGACAAGTGTACTAGGTTCTTTGTTAGAGTACTGCTGTAGTAGCCTTATCTACTAGGATGATTCCCAGAGCTTTAGGATAGTAGCAGGTGGCCTAAGAATTTGCTGATTTTATTTATTTACAGTTATTTAGTGGGAATGTCCAACTTGGAATTAAATCCTATTTTCAGTAGAGGCTGAAGAGAAAAGCTCCATGGTAACATACAAAAACGTACAACATGCAAAATAAATATTAAAACAAAATCACTTATACGGTCATATGTGAGAACTGTGCAATACACATACATCAAAGGGCATCTTTGATGAAAATTACACAAATTCTGTTTTAGAGGATGCACTATAGTGCACAAACATTAAAGCAAATCTTTTGCAAAAATTAATAAAAAGCAGTTTTGGTGGTTGTACTGTAAAATATACTTACTTTAAAGGATTTATTTTATACAAAAACAGTACTGAAAATAGTTAGGCAGTGAGGGTTTAATGACTGATGGAAGCCCAGATTCAGCTGACACAAGTGTGAAAGAATAAAGAGAGAGAGTAATATATCTTTTTGTAGTGGACATGAAAGCTTTGAGACAGAGAAAAAGTAAGCATGAGATTTGGTAGAGATGAAGTTCTAGTGAAATGGGTTAGCGAGGAATATACAGCAGAAAAGTTAAGAGAGGTACGTGACAGCCATAGAGACATGTATTTGGGATAAGAAGTAGATTAGGACCTTCAGAATGTCAGTGATATATTAGGGGGGCATTCTGATGATGGTTAGTTTAGAGGAAGCGAGTCTGCACAACAGATGTGCTATTGTTGATGGTAACAGCATGCTATTGTGGAGGGAGAAGTGGAAGGAGATGGAGGAGTAAATCAGACAGTTACAGCAGTGATATTGCTGTAGTTGGTGAAGAGATATTGTCGTCCTTGGTCCACTGTAAATAATAGTTTTGCTGTTTCTGTACATCTAAGAAATACAGGATTCCTTCTCTTTTATTTTGAGAAGTCAGAAAGAACACAGGTAACTGGATATTCTGATTGAAAGAAAATTCTATCACAAAATTGAGTACCAATGAAAGGTTGGTTCTCTAGTTACCCCATCCCTATGGAAAAAGAGAAAGAAGTTTCTTACCCGTTAGTATGTGGAGATCTGCTCTTCTTGCTTAGGTGATAACAACAAGCAGAGTAATCTTCCTAAGTCAGGAATTTCATACAAGTTGTGGCTGCTGGTGTGAAGCTATAAGATATTGTTACCTGTCCTAGCATGTTTGGCTGCAGTTTTGTAAATACTTGTAAATAATTATAAATTACCCTGTGTTACAAATGCCAGTATGACTAGTTATAACTTTGTAAATAAGTTTTTTTTTTTTTTTTTTAATTGTTTCTTTGATTTGTGTAAGATGTTTGAATCAAACAGTACTCTTCTGGCTGACCAAATGTACATGTATTTCAAAAAAGAATTCTGAATGCAGGCTATGCCAGTGAGCTGACCTAGAGTGATGTCATCGTCTGGCAGAGCTGAAAGGAATGGAATCTCCACAGCAGCTGTTTTTGTTTACTTTTCAAAAGTCTGAAATGAAAGAGTAGAATTTTATAACAGCCCTCTGTGACTCTTAAAAGATTTTAGTATAAAAATCAGGTTATGAGTCAGTTGTTTGCAGTGTAGTGCAGTTGTAGCAGTAACTCAGTAGTAGCTGTAGTTGTCAGTCGTTGTTTGTCAGACCAGTAGTTATCACTCAGAGTTTTCCATAGATGTTCAGCAGAAACAGGAGGAGTTGCTATTCCAGTTGCTGAGGACTGGACAACAGCATGAACAGTGGATATATATATATATATATATATATATATATATATATATATATATATATATATATATATATATATTCTTATCTTGCCTTGCTGAGTTAATTAACTTAGACAGGGACAGTTAATCTACAGAGAGAGAGAGTTTTCTTCAATCAGCGAGAAACCTCTCCTACAGTGTTATTTTCATAATTCTTGTGTATGAAACTATGTGGTTTATTGCAATCAGTTTTAAATAATTTTTATTTATTAAATAGTTTACCTTCTATTGTGGCTGGCTATTTAGAAAGTACTTTTACTAACCTGCGAGAGTTTATGCCTATTGTGACAACACCAGTGCCACTCCGAAAAGCCTGATTGCTTGGATTACATGCTTTCATATCAATATTTACTGTACTCAATATAATTGAACACCCCTTTTGAAGGGTATTGTGGTATTTTGACTGGTGGCAGCATTACCGTGGAATTTGGGAAACAGGACATAGCAGGTAAATCTGTGCCAGTTTTCCTAAGAGTGTATGTATGTATGATTATCAAATATTTAAGAGTGAGTGTGCCAAATACCTAGAACTGGAACATAGTGCTCTGCAATAGGTAGTGTGAAGACTCATTTGGAGATCTGGATCGAAGTAAATAGTTCAGTCCTAGGTTTGGAGCCTGGTCCCAGTGTACCCTTAAGGGAAATTGTGTGTTCTATCCCAGCTTTCAGTGATGCTCCCTTACCGGTGACGACTGAAGTTCCTTAGTTACGTCTCGGGGTTTAAGTACGAGGCTGTCACATTATTTGGTGGCAGAGCAGTGGGATATTTTAATTCAGTTTTAGTAGCCTGTGGGTAGCTGCCACTGAGGTGTGCACTCTCGACAGCCACAAGGTAAACATACAGAGTTTCATTTCACAAAAGTTCTAATTATTTTTTAGTCAGTTTAGTCAGGGACAGCAGGCAAAGATACCAGCAGAGGATTATAGCAAGCTAACCAGGAACCATTTGGCAAAGGTGTTCATAGACAAAGGACTGCTGCATGCCAACCTGACTAAGGAAGCAATGATCTCAGCCTTAGTCACAGTCGCAGAGAAGACCAACAGCTCGGAGGATATCCAGTTTGGCGTTGGGGATAAACAGCCTTCTGAGAAAAGACAGTGCACCTTTTCTTCAGAGGACTTAAAAATTTGTTTGGAATTAACGAGACTCGAACTAGAAGCTGCGGAGAGACAGAAGCAGTGTCATTCTAAACTGGAAGCCAGATGCTTGGAGGCTGAGGAAAGGGAGAGAGAGAGAAGGAGAATCAGTATCAGTATGTGGTATTTGGAGATGGAATCTAAATATTTGGAGACTGAGAAGACAGAGAAGCAGCATCAGCATGAACTGCAGAACAAAAATTTGGAGATGGAAGCTGAAGAAAATGAGAAACAGAGACAACAGGAAAAGCAGCTTCTAACCCTTTGACAGGGTAAATGGGGAAGGGACTGACCGAACCCCAGAAGCCACAAAGGTCAGTAAACTTTTTCCTCAGTACAGGGAGGGAGATGGCTTTGATAGATTTATTTATATATTTCAGAGGGTATGTAAACAATATGATGTTGACCAAGGGCTTTGGGCATGGTTCCTTACCCCCTTACTCCATGGTACTGCTGTTAATGCAACTGCTAAACTGTCTGATATTGATTGACTCAATTATGATTGCGTAAAACAATGTTTACTAAATTGTTTAAAATTAACTCCCTGAATGTACAGAAAAACGTTTTGTGAACATAGACACAAGGCAGATGAAAATATATGTGATTACATCTGATTTAAGTACTTACTTTCACAAGTGGGTGTGTGGGTGTCAGGTCACCATGTTTGAAGGACCGGCAGTCCTTTTAGTGAGGGAACAAGCTCTCAGCACTTTGCCTGATGACATGAGGATCTGGTTGGTGACCAAGAGTATAAATCTGCAAATGAGTTGGGGAGAAAAGGGGATCTCTACTTGGCACATAGGACACCAATGCATAAGAAACGGATTCCCAGTGCTGCACAAGGACATAAGGGAACTTACAGGGGGCAGCCTAAACCACTCCAACAGAGTTCACCAGTAACTAGTTCAACCACATGGTCAGGATCGGGGATTAGATGTTTCAAATGTAATCAGTGGGGCCATGTAGCATATAAATGTCCATTGAAGTAAAGTGAGAAACAAAAGGTGAGGAAGGCAGGAATGACAGACTGCCGGTGATAAGTTGTCTGGAAACAACAGAGGCACCAAATTATCACCAAAATGTGTATCCTATCTTAGTAGATGGAAGACAGACCACTAAGAGAGATACAGCTTCTGATATAACCATTGTGAGGTATGCAGTGGTTAAGGCGGAGCAGTACATGCTTGGGGAATCCACACCAATCAGTGCTCTAGGATGGACCCCATTCCAAACACCCTTGGTTAGGGTTCATCTTAAATGGGAGGGTGTAGAAGAGAACAAGCAGGTAGGTGTGTTTGAGGATGTCCCTGCAGATGTCCTAATAGGGAATGATTTTGATAGTGTAGTATCTTGTGTGCATGCAGTGACATGCAGTCAAGCTTGTAGACAGGCACACAGATCTGGTAGCATGGGGGAGACCCAGACAGATCTTATTTCTGAACCTGGGGCTGGTGATGTGGTTACTTCAGGGAGGGAGCTACCTTGTAGTGGTGCGCCTGAAGGTGAACCGCAGCTGCTGGTAGGTACTGGTATTTCTGTAGACATGGTGACTGCAAGGACATAGGTGAATGGTGTTATCCGGGCTGACAGTGAGGCACCACTGAGAGAGGATACTGGGCTTCCTGTGGAAGGGGAGCTAGGAGGGGTCACAAAAGTAGAGTTGAGACAGGAACAGCTTTCAGACCCTACCTTATGAGATTTGAGGGTGGCAGCTAAGGAGTCACCTGATGCTCAAGAAAAAGGGAAGTCTGTATGCTGGGATGGAGCATGGACTCCTGACGGAGAGATAGAAGGTGAGATAATATGGCAGTGGGTAGAACCTAGAGCTTGCCATCTGGCACCTTTAGCCATAGCCCCATGAGATTTCTTTTGTCAATATGAAAGGGGTACTGTAGAGAGAGTGGACCCCTGAAGGAGGGCTAGAAGGTGAGGTAATGCGGCAGTTAGTAGAGCCCAGAGCCTATCATCTGGCACCTCTAGCCATAGCCTGTGACATTCCTTTTGTCGATAACAAAGGGGTACTGTACAGAGAGTGGACCCCTGAGGGAGGGCTAGAAGGTCAGGTGATGTGGCTGTCAGTACAGCCCAGAGCCTACCTTCTGCCACCTCTAGCCATACCCCATGATATTTCTTTTACAGATAGTAAAGGGTTACTGCATACGGAGTGGAACCCTGTGGGAGGGCTAGAGGGTGAGGTAATATGGCAGTTGGCAGGGCCCAGAGCCTACTGTCTGGCACTTCTAGCCATAGCCCATCACATTCCTTTTACAGGTCATATGGGCATAAGGCATGCTAAGAGATACATTACAGAAAACTTTTACTGGTCTGGGATTGCAAAAGTTGGTGATGTTAACTACATGGTAAACTTAATAGGCAGGAACATGAGATGCATCATGTTAAACTAATGAAATCTTATGACTGGGATGCCCTGCTGCTGAGTATTCGCAGTGGATGGCAGGAAGAGTCTGAGGGGGATCTGATAACTGACCTCCTCAGTGAGGCTAGGACTGATACTTCTGTGGGAGAGGTAGCAATATCTCAGCGGCTATCCCCTATTCAAGTTAAAAACTTACGAGCAGTGTTACAGGAATTTGGGGGCATGTTCACCAGGAAACCTGGGTGTACTAACCTAGTGCAATACCATGTGGATACGGGACCCCAAAGGCCTATCAAGCAAGTTCCTTATAAGGTTTCTGAGTGAGTCAAACAGACTTTGAAGGAGGAGATAAAGGAGATGTTGGAGCTGGAGGTATAATGCAGGAGTCCAGTAGTCCTTGGGCTTCCCCAGTAGTATTGGAACCAAAGAAAGATGGCAGTGTAAGATTCTGTGTAGACTACAGAAAGTTAAACAGTTATACAGAGTCAGATATATACCTATACCTAGAACAGATGAAACTTTAGAACAGTTGTGTGGGGCTAGGTATCTGACCACTATTGATCTGACCACAGGATATTAGCAGGTACCCTTGACTCCCATTTCTAGAGAGAAGTCAGCTGTTATAACACCTTTTGGATTATATGAGTTTACAAGGATGCCTCCAGTAGTCCTTGGGCTTCCCCAGTAGTATTGGAACCAAAGAAAGATGGCAGTGTAAGATTCTGTGTAGACTACAGAAACTTAAACAGTTATACAGAGTCAGATATATACCCCATGCCTAGAACAGATGAAACTTTAGAAAAGCTGTGTGGGGCTAGGTATCTGACCACTATTGACCTGACTACAGGATATTGGCAGGTACCCTTGACTCCCATTTCTTGAGAGAAGTCAGCTGTTGTAACACCTTTTGGATTATATGAGTTTGCAAGGATGCCCTTTGGGATGATGAATGTCCCAGCAACCTTCCAGAGGTTAGTAGATCACATCTTAGTAGGAGCATTCCTAGGGATAACTGGGTACTATAGGGAATTTGTGCCCAACTATAGTACAATAGCTGCATCCCTTATTGACCTAACAAGGAAAAACAAGCCAGATAAGGTAGTGTGGACCACAGATTATAAGCAGGCATTCCAGAAGCTTAAAGAGGTTTTGGGAGGACCCCCTACATTAGCCAGTCCAGATTTCGGCAATGTCAATACAGAAGGATTTTCAAGATACAGTACTGGTTGATACATTTTCAGTCAGCCCCATTTTTCTCAAGCAACGATTTTCTAGGGTCACTTGAAAATCTACCTTGAGTCTTTAAAGGGAGGAGAAATGTGAGTATATCAGATATTGTTATCTGTGCTAGCATGTCTGGCTGCAATTCTGTAAATACTTGTAAATAATTATAAATTACCATGTGTTAAAATGCCAGCATGACTAGCTATAACTTTGTAAATAAGTTTATGTTTTTTTGATCATTTATTTGATTTGTGCAAGATGTTTGAATTAAACAGTGTTCTTCTGGCTGACCAAATGTACATGTTTTTTAAAAAGAATTCTTAATGAAGGTTGTGCCAATCAGCTGACCCAAAATGATGTCATCATGTGACAGAGCTGAAAGGAATGGAATCTCCACAGCAGCTGTTTCTGTTTACTTTTCAAAAGTCTGAAATGAGAGAGTAGAATTTTCATAACTGCTTTGTGTGACTTTTAAGATTCCGCTACAAAAAGCAGGTTCTGAGTCAGCTGTTTGCAGTGTAGTGCAGCTGCAGCAGTAGGTCAGTAGTTGTAGTTGTCAGTTGTTGTTTTCCAGACCAGTAGTTATCACTCAAGAATTTTCCACAGCTGTTCAGCAGAAATAGAAGTAGTTACTGTTCCAGTCACTGAGAACCAGATAACAGCCTGAACAGTGGATACATATTCTTATTTTGCCTTGAAGAAGTAAGGGTATCATCTTGCCTTGCTGAGTTAATTAGATTAGACAGGGACATTTAATCTTTAGACAGTTACTGATCTACAGTTAGATAGATTTTTTTAATCAATGTGAAACCTATCCTACAGTATTATTTTTGTAATTCCTGTGGGTGAAACTCTGTGGTTTACTGAAATCAGTTATTCAGTGTATATATGTTTTAAATAATTTTTATTTATTAAATATTTTACTACCTTCTATTGTAGCTTGTTATTTAAAAAGTACTTTTAGTAACCTGAGAGTGTTTATGCTTATTGTGATAACACCAGGGCCACTGTGAAAAGCCCGACTGCTTGGATTACATGTCATCCTTAAAATCAATATTGTATTCAATATAACTGAACACCCCTTTTGAAGGGTATCATGGTGTTTTGACTGGTGGCAGAATTACCGTGGAATTTGGGAAAGAGGACATAGCAGGTAAATCTGTGCCAGTCTTTCCCAAGAGTGTTTGTATGTGTGATTATCAAACATTTAAGAATGAGTGTGTCAGATACCTAGAACTGGGACACAGTGTTTTGCAGTGGGTAGTGTGAAGACTCATTTGGGGATCTAGACTGAAGCAAATAGTTCAGTCTCAGGTTTGGAGCCTGTTCCCAGTGTACCCTTAGGGGGGATTGTGTGTTCCAGCCCTGCTTTCAGTGACACTCCCTTACCAGAGGCAGTGGTGAGGACTGAGGTTCTTTAGATACTGCCCTGGGTTTAAGTAGAGGCTCACAACAGCTGGGTCAAAGGGGAGTCTGGCTAGGCCTTTTCCAAACAGACTTCGGGTACCCATGGGGGTGCTGCTCTCTTTCTTGGTGGTCTTAGGTGCAGCACCACTTTGTTGAACTGCATTACTGCCCTCAGGGATACCAGGTGTGAGTCCAGTGGCTGGCAGGCTGAGATGGTGAACAAGTGAACTTTAATAAAAGAATAGGTCAATCCTGCACTGAATAGCTCAGAGAGGTTATTAAAGGATCAGAGACACTGGTGCTGAGCTAAGGTTCTGCATTCTTGCCTGACACCATAGGTTATGGTGGTAATGGTTATAGGATCTTCTAATGGCAAGCTTCCTCACCTCCTTAACGATATTTAACTCATCCTCATTGTATTAGTATCTGAAAGGCATGAGTTGTAGATCATCTTAATCGTGAGATGTAGTATTTCTAGGCTAAACTGCATGAAGGACCCTTTGTCAGTATGTCAATTGTTAAGAGAAGCAACTGATGGTTCCCATGGGCATTTTCACGATAAAGGAGAAACTGTGCTGCCTGGGCCAAAAAAGTGCACAAAATTTTGACTTATCCGGCCTCACATTTTGAATCATCATTAGGAGTAAAGAAGAACAGGGAAGTCATATCAAAACAGATCTGTCCACTTGATGGCAAAAGTGTCTATTACTCAAACCCTTTGCATGGTGTTCTTAGGCAAAACATTTTCAGCTGTCTGTTTTCAGGAAAGGCAATAAGGTCTGTCTGAAGCATACACCCTCATTTGTGCACTAACTTTAGGAAAACCTTCCTTTATAACATCCAGTTGTGAGGGTCTGCCTTTATTCTGCTTAAATGGTCCGCCATTGTAGTGCCCTGACTAACACTGTGTGCTACAGGGCCAAGTCACAAGCAGGCACTGCTAAACTGCACAGAGGGCAGGATCTGGTCCCACCCTGCTTGCTGATGTACTACATTATACTTCTGCTGTCTGTTACTACTCTTTTTGCAAATCTGCCTGAATGCTCACAGCTTTAATCAATGCCAATAGTTTTTTCACTGATATTTTTCTTTTTCTGAGTATCATTCCACATATCTTTACTTTGAGATCTACCATGAATGGTCCTCAAACCAGGTCTAATACAAATGTTGTAATGGTTTGGTTGGGTGGTCCCTAGGGAAGAAAAGAATCCCACAGTCAGTCTACCCTGCTTGTATCACTACTCCAGTTCCCTGGAAATGTAACACAGAATGGGAATCTGCTTTTCCAGTGGTTGGGCACAATGCCTCCATGTAGATCTAAGAAACCACTAGAGCTTCCTCATACATAGCCTGACAGGGAGAATTGTCAGAATTGTTGGGGCCATACAACCCAAAGCTTTGAGACACACTCTGGCTGTGGCCTTGTGGCCTACTTCTGTTTTGGTTAACAGCAAAAACTATTTCTGCAGGTATTTTATTTTGTCTGATAGAAGGAATGCCATTTGCAGGTTGGTATCCAACTCTGGGCTCAGAAAAATTACCCTGCAAAAGAGAGAGAGAGAGAGAAATAGATACAGGACTTTTGAAGGTTGAGAGTAAACCCTGGCTTTGGAGTCTTATCATGACCTTTGAACAGGCCCCATTCTTGAGACACTGGCAACATTATGCAGTCATCCAAGTTAGGGAAAACTGGGATGTCCTGGGTTCTACAGAAAACAATCACTGGAGACAGGCACCTGGTAAATATCCTGTGAACGGTGGCCAAACCAACAACAATGAGGTAAACTGATAATGCAAGCCCACTGTTTTGAATCTGAGAAAACACCAGTGGTCCCTGTATTTTGAAATATGAGGTAGGCATTTTTTTAAATCCGGGGTGACCATCAGAGTCTGTAGAAACAGTAGGGGCAACATCTTCAACTTTACAACTCTTATGTAAGTATTTAGCCTTGACCAGTCTAAAAGAGGTCTCCAAGGCCCCTCTCTTCTGGTAACTAGGGAGAGTCTTGAGTACAAGCCTTTGTTACTCTGTTAGGTAGGACCCAGTTTTATTACACCACATATTAGGAGTTCTTAGTTTAATTATATATTCCAGATGCTGTTGTGGTTTCTTGCCATTGGTGGAATGTCTAGCATACCTGGCTGACTCACATTTTAACTAATTTCCTTCTACAACGGCCTGGAGAACCCAATTGTCTCCTGCGATGCTGTTCCAGACCAGAAGTCATTGAGACAGTCTCCCAGTAGTCCTGGTGGCTTGGCTGGGGTTTGGATTTGGGGTGAATGGGAAGGAGGGAGGGATTGATTATATGCAGTCATGGCTGCTCCCAGCTGTAGGGAGCCCCTTGGGGTCCCACAAGATTTCACTTATTTTCGTCCTGCCATTTCTTTCTAAATTGGCCTTTTCTCTGCCTGTGGTAGATGGGCTCTGTCTTAGATGGATAGTTTTTGTCAAACTGTGGCAAGGGGGTGATGGAAAATATGTTTCATACCTGCATACCTTTGCCTCTTTCCCCATTTTCTTAAGCAGCTTCTTGTTTGAAGGGTCATTATGGAGCTGCACATTAACATCCTCTGGTAAGGACTAAAGTCTCATCCACACATCTCCTAATCACAGAGCCCGTGTCTACTGCCCTGGATACTGCAGCTCTAGAATCACAGCAACATTTGTTAGAGTACTTTAGCATCTTATTGTATGTGTGCCCCAAAGTCAGCATCAGAAACCTCTCCATTTTTTTTTCACCTAGATAGTCCAAGAGAGTCATCTAGAACTTAATCATATGTGTCTGGCAGTTAATAATTCTGAAGGCCAAAGTGGCAGACCTATAAACTTTGTTCCCAAATCTATCCAAAGCCCTACTCACTTTGTCATTTGAGTGTGTGCTGTGGAGAAGAATCAGTTTAGACCCTTTTCTATGGAACCATGGACATCACTGTTGGAACACCAGTGGATTTGTGTACAGATGTTTGAGGAAATCTTGCACCTTATAAAACCTGTCAGGTTTCTCTTGGGCAGCAGTCTGAGAGTGAATTTCTTGGGAACCTGCCAAAAGAACATCCTCAATGGCCCCCAAGAACAGAGGAGTGGTCACTGTTTTTGGAGCATCTAGGCCTAGAAGATCAAAGTATCACTTTAGGGCCTCTGACACCTCCCTTCCTTCCCATTTGAAGAAATCCTTTATACTAGAATGTGTCCCCCTAAAAAGACCTCCTCTGTAGAGGGACTTAAACGGTGTCCTCAACACCTATTTTACAGCCTACAGGAGAAGACAACTCTGAAGAATAAATCCGTTTCCCCCTTACTTTTTGTGAGTACTCTCCCTCAACAGGAGAGTGGTCCCTCTTTCTTATAGCAAAGTTTCGATGTCTGGCTGCAAGCTCTGAATGACTTTCAGCAGGCACTGGACAATGCAGAACCAGAATTCACAGAAAGACTAGGGAGTAGGAGATGCAGAATTGGAAGGACCACCCACAGTCTTGGATGCAGAAACTGGCTGGGAAGTGGGGAACTGTGCTTCATCTTTTGGGTCTTTTAAAGAGGGATATCTACATTGGAAGTCTTAGTCTCCAAATGGGAAAGTACAACTTCTATGCCATGACCTGCAACATCCTCTTTAACTAAAGTAGTCAGGGTCTTGTAAACCCATTCAGAAAAGAAAGCAGGCTTTCAACAAGACCACTCCAGCCCTTGCATCTGAGTAAGTCCTTTATCTAACTCTGGCCCAGTGAGAAGTTCTACTATCCGAAGGCATGTCAGCCTCCAAAGGGACAGTCTCCGAGGCCTGTGGATAAATTAGTGTTCGGCCCCGGGGCTGTAAAAGCACATCACTGGAATAGCACCTCTAGACCAAGCTTGGATACTGGACACCTGGTGCAAAACTCCTGTATCCTTCTCTGCCTTCTCTTTTAATTTCATTCTAATGAGATGCCACAGGAGGAAGATGATCCAATGGGTGCTACAGCAGACCTATTAAAGGCGTCAAGCCTCCTCTTTGTTGGGTAGTGCTGCAGGGAGTGGTCTCTACTTTGGATAGTGTTAGGGCATAAATCAGTAATGAACACACTACCCTTGATCATCGTGATCCAGACATAACAAAAAAAATGCAACGGGTGTGGTAATCCTTATGAACAACATGTTAAACACAAATGATCCTTCCTTTTTTTCACCCCAGACATGAGACTGATGTCTCAAAAACTAACACTACACCTGTAGCTAAGCACAAACAGAATTTTTTTCTCAATGGAGTACTTGTCTGGCTCCAGAAGCAGACTTAACTATGCAGAGAAACCAATCGCTTTTCTTGAAGATATGAAGCAAACATATTGAACTGTGGCAGGAAAGTCGCAAGATAGCAAAGGCAGATGTCAGCTTTATACTGTGAGTGTCTTGACATCCTAGGGAAAGGGTGTCTGTTGTGCTTAGGGGGAATGGTTTTGAGCTCTGGAACTCAGTCACATACATTCCTGTTTGTGTGGCCGATGTCCCAGTAGATATGACCACTAGAACTGTGATTTAATGAAAAACATCATAGCTACAATAAATCAACTTGTTCACAGTCAAATCGGAGAGTGAAGAGTTAAAGAGGCAGACCCAAAACTGTAGGATAAAGATAGTTATTTATTGACATTTGATTACTGGGAAGTCCAATTGGGTAGGAGCCCATTTTCAGCAGAGGCCCAGGGAGAAAAGCTCCAAAGTATTACAAAACATTGTAATGATAATAGTTTTACAGACATTAAAAATAATACAAATAAATACAGTTTAAATAACTATACCAAAATTAGACATAATTTGAAAACACTGGTTAAGAGTAGATACATGTTATATGACAATGCTTTAACAGTTACAGAAAGAAGTTAGTATAATACAAACAGAAACTGCAAGATGAAGTGAGAGAAAAGCAGGCTTATGGTACATTTAGAAATAAAGCCAAGGGAAAGAAATTGACAGAAGTAAGGAAGTGAGTGAAGAAGGGAGAATGAGCTCTAAAGTAAGAACTGGTATTTTATCCACATTTATTGATACAGTTTGTTCTGGTGTTGAGCATGAACACAGACAGCTTTTGGCTAGGAAGTCTTTCAGAATGGCTTTGAAGGATGAAAGGGGCGGTACTGACTTGATGAATAGAGACAAGGAGTACCAGGCCTTAGCAACATGGTATGAGTACACACAATGCCCAGCGGTTATGACAAGTTTGTGGACAGAGTTTTTTGTCATCAGATCGTAATGACCGACTAGGAACATAATTGTGTAGAATGTTATTTTCTGCCAGATAAGCAGATGGATTTAGGATAATTTTATAGGTGGTAAGGGGCTCTGTAAATGTTAGTTGATGGAGTAGTTCTAACTAATTTAGCCTTTTTAGTGTTATACAGGTGGGTTCCAAAATGGGTATTTGCTGTAAATTTAGAACTTTGTTATAGCATTTCTCATGTCTTGATATTTGAGATGCTTGAAGGTTAGTAAGGATGGCAGCACCATAAAGAAATGTGGGAAGGAGATAAGCAGTAGTAAGTGTAGCTTTAGTTGGGTCAGTGAGAAAGTTTTTAGCTCCATAAAGCATCACTAATTTCTGATTAGTTCTTCTTATTGCAATTGTGCACATGCAGGTCAAATGTATGATTATCATCCACTATCATCCCTAATACTTAACTATGAAAAGTTACTTCAGAGCTTGTATTATCAAGAGAGAGGCCTTTAAATTTTGTTCTTTCACAGGAGAGGGATTTGGGGAAAAATAGTAGTACTTTTTGAGTTTTGTGTTTTTTTTTTTTTTTTTTTTTTTTTTTTAAGAGTTAATCATGAGTTAAGAGTTACAAAGCCATGTTTCAGTTGCTGTTAAAGCTTTCAGAATATTTTTTGGAGGTGTGCCACATTGTCAGATGTGCAAATGAGTGTCAAGTCATCTGTGCACTGTATTAGGGAGGCCTGTTCTGTGGATGTGTGGAGGGTGTTGATGAGAATGTTAAAGAAGAGGAGACCAAGAATAGAAAATTGTGGTACATCAGTGGTGACTGGGAGTTATAAAGAGAGTGACATTTTACTGGCTGATAACTATTGGATATATAGCTTTTATACCACAGAAGGGTGGGGCGAGAGACACCTAATGATGGCATTTGAAGTAAAGGTTTACTGTGACAAACTGTATAAAAGGTTTTAGCCAAGTCTTGAAATAAGGAGTAGACTAGTTTGCCATCATCTCTAGCTTTACTGACAGTATTTACATCACATGTTAGAAGTGCAGTGTTAGTTTATGTACCCACACATGAATTGGTTCAGCAATATCCATATTTATGGGGACATGATAAAATGAAGTATTTAGGAGTATGGATTCAAAATTATTCCGGTGTGGCAGCTATGGATATGTGGGAAGAGACTAAACAAAAGATAATACAAAAACTGAGAAAATGGAAGCTTTGTCATATGGCTATGGATAGTAAGATACAAGCAGTTAAAATGTTTAGTCCCATTAGTCTTACACACAGGTCAGCCATATTTTTGTCAACCAGAGAAGTTGTGGATAGCAATTAATAAAGAGCTGAGGGACTTTATCTGGGAAGGGAAGATGGCAAGAGTCAAGTGTGACAGTCTGATTCTTCCAGTAAAACAGGGCGGATTGGGATTACCTGATTTGAAGGAGTATTTCAAAACTACACAGTTAAGCCAACTATACATAGCAGCACAAGCACAAAAAAAAGAAGTTATGTAATCACCATATCATTCCATGTGTGTTGTCCATCTTCACCTTCATTATTTCTTGACTGAGTTCAGATCCGATCTTTGGATCCATCTCGACCTTTATTTTCATGTTCAAGGTCCTCTGCTAGCTCGTGGCTAACTCTCTATCCCAGCATGCACTGGAACCATCTTCAGATCTTTTTTGCCCCAAGTTTATAATCGTATTGCCTCACCCCAATGAAAGACTGAGAGGCCGATGAAGTGCAGAGATCAAGGGGATCCAATTAACTAGATCTGGTCATCTAGGAGTAAAAAAAAAAAAGGAAGGGGGGAATGGTGGGTGGGATGTAAACATGAAGGCAAAAATGGACAACACACACAGAACGTTATGGTGAGTACTAAACATCTTTATGTGATGTCCTATCTCACCTTCATTCTTACTTGATTGGGACAGCGTCCCTAGCAACCTAATTCTTGGGTGGCTCACAGGAGAATATTCCTCAGAACCATGGATCCAAAGGAGGCCCTACTCCTGGAGGCCAAACTGACTTTGTAATGAGTGATAAAGGTATGGGGTTTAGCCCATGTTGCTGCTGCACAAAAAGTGTCAATAGACACCTTAGCCAGAAAGGATGAAGAAGTAGCAATGGCTCTTGTAGAATGAGCCTTAACTTTTTGCAGAAGTTCTTTATTTTGAGACTTGTAAACAAAGATTATACATTCTGACAGCCATTTAGAAAGCATAACTTTAGACACAGGGGATTCTTTCTTAGAATCTGAAAAGGAAACAAATAGTTGATCAGATTTACCGAATTCAGCAGTTCTATGTACGTAAAAATGTAACTGCCTATGTACATCCAACTGATGTAACATGTGCTCTGCTTTGTTTTCATAACTTGGGAAGAAAACTGGTAACTCAATATACTGGTTCAAATTTGTTTCTGAAAGCACTTTAGATAGAAAAGCGGGTGTTGTTCATAAAGACACACTGTCTCTATGGAAAAGCAAATATGGGGGGGCTTTATGGACAACGCTTGCAACTCTGATACTCTTCTAGCAGAGGTGATAGCCACCAAGAAAACGGTTTTCCAGGTCAAAAAATTTAATTCGCAAGACAATGCTGGTTTGAAGGGAGGAAAAACTATATGAGATAGAACAAAATTCAGATCCCAAGGCATTGGAGGGTCCTTAATAGGTGGTCTTAACAAAATAGTACCTTTGAGAAAAGCCTTACATAGCTTATGGGACATTATATTAGTGCCATTATCTCCCAAATGGAAGTTTGAGATCGCTGCTAGCTGAACTCTAATAGTAGCTGTAGCTGCACCTTCATTGAATAGTTTAGCCAGGAAGTCTAGGATGAAACTAATAGGAGCAGAAAGGGGATCGATGTGGTTATAGGCAGCCCATAAACAGAATCTTCTCCATTTGTTTTTGTAAATCTTTCTCGTTGAAGCCTTATGAGAAGAAATTAGAATGTGTTTAACCCAAGAAGAGAGGGCTGGAAGCCTGTCTATCATTGGAATCGGAGCAGCCACGCTGTCAGTTTGAGGGTCTGAAGGGATGGGTGGAGTGTTCCTGACGCACGAGTCAGAATGTCTGGAACTGGGTCCAGAACCCATGGCTCCTCCTGAAGATGAGGCCACAGGAAGGGGAACTAGATTTGCCGAGGCCAGTATGGAGCAATGAGTATCAAGTCCCTTCCCAAACAACTGGCTTTCTGAAGGACTATGAAAATTAGTGGAAGGGGAGTAAAGCGTAGAGGAGACCCGGGGGTAAATCATGTACAAGTGCATCCCCTGCTGACTCCCCCAGAGAGGGGAAGAGGGCAAAGTACCTGCTGCATTTGGTATTCATGGATGTCACAAACAGGTCGCAGCAAGGCTGGTCCCATTTTCAGAATTTTTTTTCTGCTACTTTCTGTTTCAGGGACCACTCATTAGGCATCAGAATTGATCTACTGAGTCTGTCCGCTATTACGCTGGATTTCCCCGGGATGTGCATTACTATCAGAAAGCATTGGGAGGAGGATGCCCATTGCCATACTCTCAGGGCCTCTCGACATGGGGGTAAGATCTGGTCCCTCCATATTTTTTTTATATAACATACGACTGACATGTTTTCTGTCTGGACTGCAGGGGTTCCCAGGGGTGAGAGTTCTTGAATGCTTGTAACAACTAAAAGCACCGCTCTTCATCTCTAGGACACTGATGTGCAAGTGGGCCTCTTGGTCTGCCAGGTGTCTTGGACTGTCCTTTCCAGATAATAACCCCCATCTGGGAGGCATCCGTGGTCACAGTGGCCACTGGACTGAACAAGCGGTCGATCTAGAGTCACTTGAGTGGAGTGTAGCCACCATCGAAGATCCTTTTTGCAAGTTTCTTTTATGATTATCTTGTGAGATAATGGTAGTTCTTGCATCAACCACTGAGTGGACAACAACCACTAAAGAATCCCCATACGTAGACGTGCTAGGGGAACTAAGTATTGCTGCTGCCATGATCCCTAGAGATTTCAGAACTATCCTCGCCGGAGCTTTCGTGGGAGTCTCACCGTCATTTGTGTTGAAAATAATTCTGCCCCAATGAATACCACATGCTGAGAAGGCACCAAGGCAGATTTTTCATAGTTTATGGTAATCCCTAGGAGGAAGCAGAGTTGCAAGGTTGTATTTCTGGCCTTGGTTAGCATATGCCTGGTTGTGGTGGTCAAAAGCCAGTCGTCCAATTGCGGAAACACCTGGAATCCTAAACGTCTCAAGTGAGTCGCTACTACTGCCATACATTTGGTGAACACTCTTGGTGCTGTAGTGAGGCCAAAGGGCCGAGCTCAAAACTGGTAGCGACTGGCTCTCAGCCGAAAGTGCATCTCCTGGATCGCCTGTCCATTTTTATGTGGTAGTACACATCCTGGAGATATACAAAGCACATCCAATCATCTTTTCCCAAGAATGGGAGTATCGACTGCAGAGTCACTATCAAGAACTTGCTCCTCTTTAGCAATTTGTTTAGAATGCTGAGATCCAGAATGGGTCTTCAGTCCCCTGTTTTCTTTAGAACTACAAAAAATCTTGAATAAGTTCTGAATCCTAGCTGGTCTGCGGGGATTTCTTGGACAACTCTTTTGTCTTTTGAATCTCTAGAGTTGCCTATTCCTTCTGACTGGGTGAAATGTCTGGAACTTTTTTCATCTTTGGAGCAGGAAAGGAAAACAGGATGACATAACCTCTGGTTATGATGCTTTGTACCCATTTGTCTTTTGTTAGTTGTCACCAGGGTCTGGGTACAAAAATAAGCGACCCCCAACTACCTCCAGAGCTGGACAATCAGGCCTCCTTTCAGGAGTGCTGAAAGGGCCTACCAAAAAAAGATTCTCTGTCACTCTGATTTTACAGAGCCCCTGTGCCATGAGGTCAGCATCTTCCATTATTACTTCCCCCTCTGCCTCTGGGGGAACTTTCACCATGTGTGTCCTGAAAAGGTCTCTGTGATTTTCAGAACCACATCTTACCACTACCTTTCTGATCTTTGAGATAAGGTCTAGTAGGCATGGAAAAATGGACTCCTATGGCAGACAGAGTCTTTCCTTGCTCTTCACACCTGGTCAGTGTGTCCTTAACCTTAGGCCCGAACAAAGAAGAGATGTCAAATGGGGCATTAACAAAGGAAGACTTAGAGTTCCGCAAAGTCACACAAGTGCATCCAAGAATGTCTCCTTAGGGAAATTCCAAAACCTGCTGCTCTACTCGCTCCATCAGCTTCAAAGGATATGAGTCTGATGGACGCGTTAACAACTGAGTTTAAGGTAGTGAGCTGAGAAGTTACTTTGTCGGTAACTTCTTCAGCTGCTGAGCTTGAAGGGTATTTCCTAGCTCTTTCAGGAGTTCCCTCTGCAGTCTCGTAAAATGTGTGAGGTAGTTTAATGATCTCAGAGAAAAGCCGCTGAAGAAAAAATGCGCTTTCCGTACCTGTCCACAGTCCTGGATCCCTTGTGTGGAGGATGGACAGAAGATGTCTCTGAGATTTCATTCTTAGTGGCTGCTGCCACGACCATGGCATCAACAGGGACTCTCTTTTCCAGAAAAGATTTGTCAGGGGAGGCCATAATAAATTTATTTGGCCTCCTAGGAGTAGGCTCCATGGAATCTGGGGACTCCCACACCTTTCGAGAAATCAGCTCAAGGGGCACACTGAATGGTGGAGTCACACAAGAGGTTGAAGGGTGAGACCCAAAGGCCTTCAGGTATCCATACTCCTCCACCAAAGTGTTAGTGGACTTCTAGTCATCTCTCTGTTTTAACATTTCCAGAATGTCTCCAAAGGAGACATCGGGAGGTGACTGTGGGTACCCTTCTGCCTCATCAAGGTCCATATTAGAAGTGATGGACTCCTCCGAGGAGGCTAAGTGCTTCCTCTTGCATGTTTTCTTTCGAGGGACCTCTTCAGAAGGGTATTCTGGGGAGGTTTTGGGGAGAGTGGGGGAGTACTCTGTGGGGCGTCCTGAGGCCTAGGGTCTCTGCATCCCTGTGGGTGCAAGGGTATAGAGGGAGGAACATTCGTAGAGGACTGTGGACCTGTCTGTGGAGACAGCACCCTCCTCATGACCTCAAAGGCCCCACCATCCCTGATTTGAAGGAATCCCCAGATCCGAAGAAAATGAAGGACCATCTGGAACCAAGGACGATGGTAGGAGCTGAACTCACACAAGCTGAGGCCCCCAAGAGGCAAAGTCAGATCCGAAAGCTGTCCAATCCAACTCACCTCCCTGGACCCGACTGGAGAGTGTTGGCTCATAGACAGACCTCTCCAGCTCCAATGGAGGAAGTCTGAGTTGTGGCCTGATCTGTGGAACCCATGGTGGGTCTCGGAGCTAACACTTCCACTAGTACCAACTCAGGACCTTCCGACTCCAAAGCCAGTGGTTGGATCAGAAGAGAATTTGGAGCACAGGGAGTGGATGTTGTCAGATCCGAAGACGTGGAGGTGGGATCCAACATTAATTTGGCCAGTGCCTGTGTCTGCAACAGCTTCTGTCCCACCCGATCCACGTCATCATCTGAAAGACTCCTGGAAGATCAGGTTGAGGGAGTGGGAGATTTAGTCTTCTGTAATATAGGCAATCTGAAGATAGAGGAGACCGGCTCCAAAGTTGGGGACTGGCTCCTAAGCTCAAACTCCACTGGCACCGAACAAGAAGGTGTCGGAGCCAATGGAGCCGTGTCTGATCCAAAAGATTTTGGATCTGAGGAGGACAGACGTGGAATCGTGTATGCCAGATTCAAGGACAAAGAGGAGGAAGGTCTTTTGAAAGATTTTGAAGATTTGTCTGACTTTGCAGAAGGGGACTTATCTGACCTAGAAGAACCCGGACCTTCTTCCAGTGCCTCCAAGAAGGGGGTTTTAAGTAGGTCTTTTGAGATTAGTTTATCTTTCCTCTCCAGGAGGGCTCTATGATTAAAAGAGTGGCAAACACAGCATGACCCTTGGAGATGGACCACACCAAAGCAATAAACACAAAAGGTGTGTTTATCACTGAGAGGCATATTTTTGCTGCATCTCTCATACTTCTTTAATCACATAGGTTTAGAATCTTATCAAAGACGAAAACAAGAGTAACAAGGAAAAAGGAAGTTCACAACTCTAACTTAAACCGGTCCTAAGGAAAAAGGGATACAGACTTTTTTTTGGCTCGATCCTCTAAGTTAAACGGATCGAGCTACTAAGAACTACAGAACACAGAGAAACGAGAAAGTCTAAAAGCAACACCAACCAAACTAACATTTTTTTTTTGGCTCAACCCTCTAACAAACAGGTCGAGCTACTAAGGATATCATAATACAAACAAAAAACAACAAGTTCTACAGGAAATAACCAAGGACATAGCTCTCTAACTTAAAAAGGCTCTGGTACAGTTCTGTAATTTAAACAAACTGTACTAATCACGCACCAACTACACTGAATAACAAGCCGGGAAAGGGAATAAATAAGAAACACAACACCTAGCGAAAAAAACAACAGCCAATATCAAAAAACAGCCCAAGAACGAAAAACAAATATTACAAGTAGAAGTAAAAACCTACAAATCTATAGTAATCCAAGGAATAGTAACTAAAAAATAATCGAAAATATCAAGAAGAGAGTAATACTTAGCTAGAGCTAGCAGACGAACACTCAATCTGTTTAGCAGCAAATGAGAGATGAGGATGGTTCCACAGCATGCTGGGATAGGGAGTTAGCCACAAGCTGGCAGATGACCTCTAGCTTGAAAATGAAGGCTGAGACAGATCCGAGAATTGAATCCAAGCCCAATCAAGTAAGAATGAAGGCAAGATAGAACATCACCACATCAACAATTCAAAGTGGAAAGGGATGATGATGAAACAGGGGGAGCTCAAGAAACAAGGACAGACTGGGATTTTGGATGCAGGCCTTTAAGGAGAATAACAATAATCATGCAGAATATTACATCCATAAAGTAGCAGAAAGTATCCTGAGAACTAAGCTAACATGGGAACAGTAATGGAGAAAGCAGATTCTGCTGAAAGGGAGGAGTGCAATTAGGGATAAAAACAATAGGCAAAAGAGGGATGGAATTTACTGGAGAAAACTGGTAAAAGAACCAAGGTATTGGGAGCAAATACCTAGAGAGGGAACGATGACAGAATGGGAAGATGCCAAGAATTTATTTGGACTGCAGGTTAGACATTGGCTTTCCTATCAAGGAATATCAGAGTAAAGGCAAGGGGAAAGAAATATGGGGGTCCTAAGCGGAAGACCAGCACTCGTAGAGTTTTTAGTAGAATCTAGAACAGAGGGTGCCATTAAAAAAGGAATAATTAGTAAAGCATATAAAATACTGCATGATAACTATAAGAATCAATCATAGGACATTAGAAAGGATTGGAAAGAGAGGCTGGATAAGCAATTCACAAAGTAACAATGGGAGGATAAAAGTACGTCTCCCAAATACGCAACAAAAATCTAGAATTTTTAGGATTTTTGCTTGGAAATGTTTACATAGCTATTTTTATACCCCAAGTAGACTCCAGAGAATTTTTCCTCAGGTAGACAGCAAATGTTAGAGGTGTGATGGGGAAGGAGGAGGTAATTGAGAGCATGTT
>NC_056733.1:686742870-686745370 GCF_019279795.1 Protopterus annectens
TCCTGGGACACCATCTGGCCCCATTGAAGCTGTGTTTTTCACTTATGAAAGGGCTGTTTTCACCTGTGCATCTGTGATTTCCAGGACACTACACTTTTCCAGTATTGTTGTGGGCCCTTTTGGAGGTGAGAGGGGTGTGAAGTTTGCACTGAATCTATCTGCCAGGATGCTGGCAATATCAGTAGGTTCAGTATATTTTGTGCTATTTTGCACTAGCTCAGAGCTTTGTGGTTATCTTTTGAATCCTTAGCTATTTTTCTTTCGAAGTTAGCCTTGGATGATTTTATGAGGGACCTTAGTTTTTTACTGATACTGATCAGGGATGTCTTTCCTTCTTGGGATTTGCTTTTTTTCTGAACTAGTTTCCTTCTTTTATTGTTTAACCTGTTTATGGCAGGGGTCCACCAGACTGGTTTCCTTCTCTTAGGGGAGTGAGTCTTGGTTTTGCTAGGGAAGGCATGATCCATGCATCCTTGTAGGTACTCATAGAGTGCATTTGTAAAGGATTCCGTATCTTGGGCAGCATTATCCTTTAGTGTGGGGGCCGTGAAACTTACCACCTCTGTCTTAAGTAAGGTGAAGTTTGCTTTAGAAAAGTTTTTCACTGTGGTTTTCTTGGTTGGGGTGGTGGTGGGGTGTGGACAACCAGAGTAATTAGTTTATGGTCTGATCTAACCAGTGACAGGTTGACCTCCGGTGCGGAAGACCTGTCACCCATGTTGGTGATGACCAGGTCCAATATGTTTTCACCTCTGGTAGGGGAGTTTACCAGCTGATCCAGGGCATTGTAGTTGATAAATTCCAGGAAGCGCTGAGCCTGGGAGTTTGTACTCAAGTAGTTTTTCCCAGTTAATGGTAGGGTAACTGAAATCGCCCAATATCAGGGTGTTCGGTAGGACCTTCATGTTTTCCAGTGTCTCCAGAAAGGCAGAGTGGTGATACTGGGTCATGGAGGGTGATTTGTAGCAGGCCATAATTTGCATTGCAGATTTGCCCGATGTTAGCTGCACATGGATGATCTCAGAGGTATCATGCTGCACCACTAACCTGGAGGTGTAGGTATCCCTGATGAATATGGATACAACCCCTCCTTTTGTGTTTCGGTCCGTGTTCTCTGGCCGAAATGTGTGGTATGAGTTGTAGCCCCGTAGTGCTGGAGTGTGCTCTGGAGCCTTGAACCAGGTTTCAGTTACTGCACAGATGTCAACGTTCTCCATTCTGAGGAGTGCTTCGAGCGCATGCATTTTGAGATTTAAACTCCTGGCTTTGAGTAACATAACCCTCATTTTTTTATGTTGTTTATGGATGTGGGTTTGACTTTGGAGCCTTGCCTAAAAAAGGCACTATGGGGGCAGCAAGAGCCTTGGCGGTATTTGAAAGCCTAGGGTTGACAGGTGCAAGCCGTCTCTTGTGAAGCAACGCAGCTTTTCGAGCATGTCGTCCCAGGCTGACATACAATGGATCCTCTTTGAATGACACCAGAAGCTTAGCTAATTGTTGAAATTGATCATTTTTCTTTATAATGAGGTATCATTCTTGCTGAGGGCAGGATGCTACTCAGGGTCAGGGTCATACCCGCTTGGGCTACATGATCAGGGAGTTCTTCCATGTCTCTTTTCATGTAGTCCAGGGAGGTACATCTCAGGTCATTCCCACCAACATGAACAATGACAGAGTCATATTTGTACTTGTTGTGGAGTGACCTGAGTTCTTGTGTTATGTGGTGGATTCTGGCTCCCGACAGGCAGCTAACAGTAACCTTCTCCTTGTCCAGCCTAGTGACTGGGATGTTAGTGTGCTTGACGATAGAGTCATCTTTTACTAGTGTGTCAGGTATGTTATTTTGCCTTAAGGGCTGTGATTGTGCGGCACATTGATTTTGTGTTTTATGTGTTGTCTGGTTTGTGATGGGAGGTGCAGGTTTTTTGGGTGTGTTATTTGGAGCTCTCGGATGCTTTTGCAGGTTTTTATTTAGAGCTTCTGAGTATGATTTAGTGCATTTATGAGTATTTTTTGCCAGTGCTGGTTTAGTAGGTCTATGTGAGGCTGGGGGTGTGGTGCAAGTGTTAACCTTCTCCTCATGACTGTCTGTTCCAGTCTTGGGTGGAGAGACCTTAGCCTCCAGTTTGGCTGTATAATTGCATCTCTCGCATATGTTAGTGTTTTGTGGTACGAGGAGAGGGTTGTCTGTATACATGAGGCAGTTGTAACACTGCCTCAGGATACCCAGGTTCACCAGCTGGACTGGAGAGTACACCAGAAGTTGCCCTTTGGTCTTGCCTGAATAGTAGGGTGAGCTACTTGGTTGGTGAGGGGTGGATAAAGTGCCTTGCCCTACAGGGCAATCAGGTGTCGGGGTATATTAGTGCTTGCTATTAGGTCTGATCAAGTGCTGGACTGTAGGATGCTTTTTGAGTGCTTAGGTTGAGAGACTAGTTTCAAGGGAAAAACTAAAGAAGAGACTTAGTGGAGCCGGGAATAATTTAACCGTAGCTAACCG